>NC_081376.1:35759049-35955470 GCF_030684315.1 Stegostoma tigrinum | reverse complement strand
GGGGAGGGGGAGAGAGAGAGACGGGGGAGGGGGAGAGAGAGAGAGACGGGGGAGGGGGAGAGAGAGAGAGACGGGGGAGGGGGAGAGAGAGAGAGACGGGGGAGGGGGAGAGAGAGAGACGGGGGAGGGGGAGAGAGAGAGAGAGACGGGGGAGGGGGAGAGAGAGAGAGACGGGGGAGGGGGAGAGAGAGAGAGACGGGGGAGGGGAGAGAGAGAGAGACGGGGGAGGGGGAGAGAGAGAGAGACGGGGGAGGGGAGAGAGAGAGAGACGGGGGAGGGGGAGAGAGAGAGAGACGGGGAGAGAGAGAGAGAGAGAGAGAGAGAGAGAGAGAGAGAGAGAGAGAGAGAGAGAGAGAGAGAGAGAGAGAGACGGGGGAGGGGGAGAGAGAGAGAGACGGGGGGAGGGGGAGAGAGAGACAGCATAGCCAAAGGCAGGGAGATAATAGACCCTGTGTATATTAGAGAGCAGTCACATTGATCACTGTTCATCCAAACACAATCTTTTCTCTCCTTCATTTTCTGTTGATAGGTTCACAGTGAACATATTAGCATCGAATGGGAGAGAGAAATGGTCTGTGATTGGATACGCAGTGCTACAGAAAAATTCAAATCCATTTAGCTGATATTTCAATGTGTCGCAGACAAGGTCTACAAGGTTATAAACACAGACTGCATAGGTCATATTCTCACTCCAGCAAGGCCACTGTTGGAGAAATCTGATCTAAACTGTTCACTTCAAACAATTCTGCATTTCAGAGTGAAGACATTTTTCTGTTTACACCTGTTCAATTTATTAGTGAACGACTTCATATTTATTACTTCTCATTTTGATTCTCCTACAAGTTGCACATCTTCCCATTCCAACCTATCCTCAATTTTAAACAGGTCAGTTAAGTCTCCGCTAAGTCTTCTGTCTTGGCTGTAAAGTTTACTCCCGTTCACATTTCTTATCTTCTTCTCTAGGAGACTAGAAAAGGTCAAAACGTATCTGAACACCAGAGAGACAAGACATTTCTACAATAGCATTATACCAAATATTACAGACACAAAGATTCACTAACCGTGCGATTTTGATGTAATAATGTGTCGGTTTAGGCATAAGGAACTCTCCCGGGATTTCCACATCTGCTGTCTGTGCAGAGAAGTTACTAAGAAACCGACACTTCTCCTCGATCAGAAAGAATTTAGGCAGTTGCTTGGTTTTTGCTTCCAGAATCTTTATCCATTTCTTTAGCTTAGAGATGAGATTGTGAAGCTTCATTGAACCCGGCACACTAAAATCAAAATCTGAAATAAAAATAGGGCACATCAGCTAGATTTAGAAAATATATATTTATACTTCTATTTCACTGCAGAGTCAACTAACTGCAGCAACCCATGCATTCAATTTACCAGAATTTGTTACTGTTCAAAAGCCTATTTTGTTTTCTTAAGAACTGTATCTTCTATCATAGGTTCAATTTGACACCATCCATCTGAGTGACATTGCTTTTTAGTACAAGACATTTTCATAACCTCAGGTGGGCCACTGTCAGCAGCTCAGAGTACATATTGTTCTCTTACCTATCAGGCAGCATAGTAGAACAACAGAGTGACAATTCTCTGCATCAATTTATTAGTGAACGACTGCATCACCCAGTTTTCCATTTTTCAAAGTGTTCACTGCAGCTGGCTACCTCTTGGTCTTATGCCAACACACAGTTCTGTAATTAACTTTCTCATGCCTCAAATCCCTCAAAACTAAATGCAGCTCCTTTACCAAACCCGTTTTGTCTGCTGCACTCTACAGTCCTGTTCCCTCGAATCACAGAGCTTATTCTAAGTAATTAACTTGAACAAGGGCACTTAGTGCCTTATTCTTAGATTAGGAAACAAAATGAAAAGGAAATGTCTCTTTATTGATCACATTAGATTAATAAGTGCATTTGCTAATATGTAAATTTACCAACAGCTATAGAGATTTACCATAAAAACCCAACGATATTAACTTGAAGAATTAATCAGGCATAGAGTAACAACTTGCAGTTTTCACAGAATCCACCATTTAGACTATAAGACTATAAGACCATAAGATATAGGAACTGACAGGCCATTTGGCCCATCGAGTCTGATCTCCCATTCAATCATGGCCAATCCCATTCTCCTGCCTTCTCCCTGTAACCTTTGAATCCTCTTACTAATCAAGAACCTATCTATCTTTATCCCAAATACACTCAATGACTGCACTTCCACAGCCTTTTGCAGCAATGAGATCCACAGATTCATCATTCTCTGGCTGAAGAAATTCCTCCTCAATTCAGTTCTAAAGAGTCGTTCTATTACTGGAGGCTGTGCCCTCGGGTCCTTGTCTCTCCTTACTAGTGGTAACATCACCTTCATATCCATTCAGTATTCTGGGAATTACAATCTAATACCCCCTCATCCTTCTAAACTCCACCGAGTGCAGATTCAGAGTCCTCAACTGTCCCTCAGAAGACAAACTCTTAATCCCTGGTATCATCCACGTGAACCTCCTCCCTGACCAGCACATCATTCCTTAAATATGGGGCCAAGCATTGATCACAATATTCCAAATGTGATCTAACTGGTGTCTTACGTAACCTCAGCAATACATCTCTGTTCTTATATTCCAGCCCTCTTGAAATGTATGCAAACATTTCATTTACCTTCCTCACTGTAAACTGAACCTTCATGTTAGCCTGAAGGGAGTCCTCAACTAGAACTCAAAGTAATCTCCATCTTTATTCATCCTAGTGAAGCACATTTCACACTTTTCCACATCGTATTCCATCTGCCACTTCTCCTCCGCCAAGTCCAAGTCATTCTGCAGCCTCCCCATTCACTTAACACTCCCTGTTCCTCCACCTATCTTTCGGTCATCTGCAACCTTAGCAACAATGCCTTCAGTTCCTTTGTCCAGAATCTTCACGTATAATGTGAATAGTTGTGGTCCCCCAATACTGACCCCTACAGAACTCCACTAATCACCAGCTGGTAGCCAGAAAGAAACACTTTTATCCCTTTTCTTTGCCTTCTGCCAGTCAGCCAATCCTCTATCCATGCCAGTACCTTGCTGCTAACACCATGGGCTCTTATTTAGCAGCTTCCTGTCTGGCACCTTATGAAAGACAATCCGGAACTCCAAATAGATCATGATTACTGGCTCTCCTTTGTCTAACTTGCTCTTATTTCCTCAAAGAATTCTAACAAATTTGTTAGGCGTGACCTCCCTTTGACAAAGTCATGCTGACTCAGCTATATTTTACCTTGCAATTTCAAGTACTTCACCATCTCAACTTTAATAATGGACTCTAAAATGTTACCAATGACTGAGGTCAGGTTAACCACATATTGTTTCCTGTATTTCACCTAGCTCCCTTCTTAAGCAGGGCTGTAACATTAGTCATTTTCCAGTCCTCAGGGACCCACCCTGACTCCAGTAATAAAATTAGAATTTGACAAATACAGACAGCATGAACTTCAGACCAGATAATGGGTTCATTGGAAACTGAAGCCGGTTGCACATACACCAAAGGGTGTTTTGCCAATTCTGGTAAACATTGTTTTTGGACTTCCAACAAAGGCTTACCACTGTTACAAAACCAGGAAGAACTGGACAAAAATCCTCAGCCACAAATCATACAATCATATTACACAAGAGGCCCTGCAGCCCATCAAGTCCGTACTGCCAAAAAGTACACTTGATCTATACTAGTCCCACAGTCTTGGATAAACACTTGAAGTATCATAACATCCAAGTACTTGTTAGGGTTGTGAACTTACCGTCTCAACTATCAATCCAGACTCCTACCATCCTCAGAGAAAAAAAAAGTTTCCTCAAGTCCTCTCTAAACCTCCTACCATCACCTGAAAAGTGTGCCCCCTTGTTACTGACCGTTCAACTAAAGGGTATAGCTGTTTCCTACCTACCCAATCCATGCCCCTCAATCTTGTACACCTTTGTCAGGACCCCATCAGCCCGCTCTGCTCCAAAGAAAACCAACCAAGCTTATCCAGGTTCTCATCATCAATAGCAACTTCCATTTATATAGTGTCCTTAAAGTTAGAAAATATCCAAGGCACACCTCAAGAATATTATCTGGTAAAATGATAGCAGGCATCAGTGACCAATATAAAAATAACATACTGCAGATGCTAGAAATCTGAAATAAAAGCAAAGTGAACTCAGCAGGTCTGAAAGAATTGGTAGAGAGAGAGAGAGAAACAGAGCTAACATTTAGAGTCTGATATGACCAGAGAGGGAACATCAAACTCAAAATGGCAACTTTGTTTCTTCTCTCTCCACAGGTGCTGACAGACCTGCTGACCTTCTCTAGTGCTTTAATAACTGGCCAAAAGCCCAGTCATAGATGGGCATTAAGAAGCACTGTAACAAATGGAGGTGGGGGGGGGGGGGGGGGGGGGCAGATGGTCAGATAGGTTTAGAGAATTCCAGAGCTTAGGGTGTACATGGCAGAAGGCACAGCATCCGCCAGTGGCACAATAAAAACTGGGGATGCAGAAGAGGAAGAGCACAATGATCTGAAGTTTTGGGTCTGCAGATAGGGAGGGACTAGGTCCACTCAGCAGAGGAATGCAACTGCCATCTGAAAGCAAACCGAAAGGAAATTATGAAAATAAAAGTGAAAAACACATTAGTGATGAAAAATGAGAGAAATCAAGGGCAAAATGTTATGCCTGAAATTGTTTATCATAATACTAAGTCCAAAGAGCTGTAAAATGCCCAGCTGAAAATGAGGTGCTGTTCCCTGAATGTGCTTGGAGCTTGACTGGCTGACCACAGCTGGCAGATGATAATAAATTTAGAGGGAAAGCAAGGTGGAGAATTAAAACGACAGGTGACCAGAAGCTCAGGGTCATACCTTCGGACTGAGTGAAGTATTCTGCAAAGTGGTCACTCAAACTGGCTCCCCCAGTGTAGAAAAGCCATGTTTTCGGCAGCAAATACCATAACTAAACTTAAACCAGTACAAGTAAATCACAGATAATGGGAACTGCAGATGCTGGAGATTCCAGTTCCCCATGAAGGGAAATTTGATACAATGGACACAGAGGGGCCAGGTAAAAGGGCACATTTGCATCCCCTGCACTTGCAAAGAAAGGTGTCATGGAAAATGGGTGGGTGTTGTAGATGACCGAGGAGTGAGCCAGGGTTTTGTTGGGAAACAATTTTGCTGGAATGCTGAAAAATGATGGGAGAAGAGAATATGTTTGGAGGTGGTGTTTAATGTGGAAGGTGAAGTCAAGAGGAACTGTCTTGAGGTTCTGAGGGGGAGGGAACGAAGTGACAGCAGTTCTGCTGGATGATCACATATGAATAGTCAATGGTGCCAGATGTGCTGCATATTTCAAACAATTTTTTGTTTTTATTTCTTTCATCTGATTTTGCCATTTTTGTTTATTGTGTTAGTCATCTTTCCAATGCCATATTATTACAAAATTAGGCAAAATAATTTAACTAGGATATTAAAATTTAAGAATGCACATATGATAACTCATTAAACGTAATAAAAGGGGAAAACCCTAATCAAGCCGTATACATTTTTTTTAAAAAAATCACTAGTACCATATTTAGCAGTAATCCCTAAATGTGTGTCATGTCAAATTGATAATAACTCACTTACAGTTCAAACCCCGACAATGTGTTTGTTCTGGCCCTATTCAAATAAATACTATATTTCAGTGATAAATCCACCGTTCTGCTTGGTTTTTGCATGCAGAATGTAGTTTCTTGAGATCCTGGACTGCAAACCATATCAACGCATTTTTGCTACATTTCGCACAGAGTATTAATTACTGCTCACATGCTCAAAGCAATGCCTCCCAATAAGAGAGAGTCTTGTGCAAGGCACATTTTGAAGTGAAGCTCACATAACTGTACAAAATGGAAAATGATCATGAGAAGGAATGGAAATATGTCGTCGGTAAGTCAGTCATGGCATAGGTTATTATGCAAGTAATTAACATTATCTACACGCATAGTAAGCTTTTACCTATCTCTCAAATTGCATTAGAAATCTTTATTTCCTTTGTTCAATTTATATTTCTTGGGGTATTGGACTAGAAGTTGAAAAGCCATTAACTCTGCTGCTTTCAGTCAAAGTAAAAGGTCTAGAGCAAAAGGTGTTGTCAACCTGCAAATGAGATTCTCTGTTCTGACAGGAAAGAATGAGGAAACATCCTTAAAGGCGAAATGTCTAAAGGTCACATTGTGCTTTCACAACCAGGACGTAAGAGAGGCACCAAAGAAAAGACAGCTTCATACTCTGTTATAACAAAATTACTCTGCATAAGGCATTTCACAGCAATACCATGCAGCTATGAAAATTTGAAGGGATACTTCAGAAACCATAGCCTCTGAATATTTTATAAAAGCAGGGATTTCAAAGATTCAATGAAGAGGGTTCTTTTCATAGAATCATAAAATCCCTAGTATCGAAGCATGCCATTCAGCCCATCAAGGCCGCATCAACGCTCCAAAGAGCATTCCACTCAGATCAAACCCTTACCCTATTTCTGTTTTACTCATGGCCAACCCACCTCACCTGCACAGCTCTGGACTGTGTAAGTAAACCAAAGCACCTGGCCTGAAGCAAACCCACACTGGCACAGGGAAAATGTGCAAACTCCACACAGCCACATGAGTCGTTGGCACTGTGAGGTAGCAACGCTCACCATGAGCCACCATACCACCCCTAAACTGTGTTACATTTTCACAAACTTTTGTCCAAAAAATAAAACTGATCTACAAAATCTCTCAATAGCTGTACTGAAGGAACTCATTCATAGCCAACCAATATCACATTTAACTAGCAAATTTAAAAACATTCAGAACAGTATTTATATCATGAACCTGGAGCTCTGATTTATCTCATGATATCTTATAAACAAAGCTCTCCAATATGACAGGGTTACGTTTGTTCAGAAGTCTCCACTTTGAGTGTAGTGGTGGGCAATTTTTTTTCCCCCACACAAAGCAGCAATTAGTACTATCACAATAGAAAATGTGGGAAATACAGCAAACTAGGTGACACTTTTGCAGAGAGAAACAGTTAAAATTTCATGTCTAGCATCTGATGAAAGGATACTATTTACTTGTTTTATCTTTCTGCAAGCATGACTGGTATGCAGTCAATTGCAAACATGTTTTGCATCCACAGTGTTTTGCAATTGCGTTATACCAGCCTGACATATCTTGAGTTGAAGGGAGTGGGAGTTGAAGCTTGCCTTGAAATTGACAGTTTACACAGCACCACCAACTGGGGAATAGTGGTGTGGTGACTGTGTAACTGGATTAGTAATCCAGAGGTTTGGTCTCATGATCAACAGACATGAACTCAAGTCTACCATGGAAACTGGGGTACATGAAATTACAAGGTCAGAAGTAGACAATCCTGCGCTTTAAGTCTGCGCCACCATTAAATAAGATAATGGCTGATCTGACAATTCTCATCTCCACTTTCCTGCCTTATTCATATAACCCTCAATTGTCTTACTGATTGTGAATGTGTATCTTGGCCATAAATGTACTAAGTGATCCAGCCTAGACAGTCCTGTGTGGTAAAGAATTCTGCATTTTGACTACACCTAGAGGCAACAAAAAAACCAGATCATGGCCTCTGGTCCTACACTCTCCCACAAGGGAGAAGCAAACTCTCCATAACCCTATCAAGCCCCTAATAGTTGACTTTTATTAAGGTCTCCCCTCTTTCTTCTAAACATCAATTCTATAAATACATTTGGAATGAAAAGCCACTATCAGTAATGGTGATCATGTCCTATTCACACTCCTGGCTCACAGATGTCCTTCAAAAAATTAAATCTGCTAGCCTTACCTAGTCTGACCAACATGTGACTCCAGACCTACAGCAATGTGGCTGATTCTTAATTATCTTTGGAGTGCCTAGCAAACCACCCAGTTAAGGGTATTTGGAGATGGGCAATAAATGCTGATCTTATCAGCATTCCAACATCCTGTGAATGAATAAAGAAATAAGAATTCTATAAGTTTATCAATTACAAAATTAGGAGACCTGATAGGGTACACAGATCATGTCAGTCATAATCTCACCTCAAGTCAGAAGATCACAGGTTCAAGAGATGCTTCAGCATAATACATGACTAACGTTCCTACTAGCACTGTCAAGGTGCCATTTTCAGGATCAGTTGTGAAACAAAGCGTCAACTACCCTCTCAAGTGGATGCAAACAGCCTATAACACCATTTCAAAGAAGAGCCGGAGGGTGGGGTCTCTTCGGCATCTAGTTGACATGGCCAAAAACAAACCCCCGGTCATTACGAATTATGAGAGCTTTCTGGTTGCAAAGTGATTGCTACAATTCCTCCATTAGACCACTGGTTAGAATTCTGAAAGTATTCAATTGACGTAGGATGTCCCATGGTTGTGAAAGGTACAAAAGAAATCCAAGTTATTTCTGACGACAGCGATACATCAAACTAACTGGCCTTGAGTCATCCATGAATCAGCACTCTATCAGATTCCATCATAAACATTTCCTTATGTACTTTTACTGCAAGATTTAGCAAGATTTAAATAAAGCATTGAAATATCTAGTGTGTGATAATTCTGTACAACACTCAGCCTTGAAGCATGCTGTTCTTCACTTTAATGGCTTGTGACACTTTTTACAGCTTAAATAGCAATAGCTGTTTGAGGAGCTCTTATAATTTAATTATTTTACAGGGGCACTTCTAGCATCCCTAGTTATTCCAGCAAAGACTGTTCCACAAGAATGAAGGGGTCAATGACAGTGCTATCAATGGCACTTATTTAATGATAATCTGCTCACTGATGTCCAGTTTAGGCCTGGCAGGGTCTTTCAGCTCCTGATCTCATTACAGCCTTGATCCAAACATGGACAAAATAGCTAAAGTATGAGGTGAGAGTGACGCATTTTACCACGTGTGGCATTAATGAACCCACGCAAAATTATATCAGGTAAGGCTTATGATGAAATTGGATAAACAAAACTCAGCAGATAAAGTTTATTTTGGAACTGGATTAACATGTCAATGCATGAAACAATGACTGTCGCTGTTAATTTATTACTGTCACTAGGAAAGGCAATACACATGGATGATCACTGGAATTGTAGGTTTAACGTACGATGAATGGCTGAGAACCCTGGGATTGTATTCATTACAGTATAGAAGGTCGAGGGGAGATCTAATAGAAACTTACAAGATAATGTATGGCTTAGAAAGGGTGGACGCTGGGAAGTTGTTTCTGTTAGGCAGGGAGACGAGGACCCGTGGGCACAGCCTTAGAACTAGAGGGGGTAAATTTAAAATAGAAATGAGGAGACATTTCTTCAGCCAGAGAGTGGCGAACCTGGGGAATTCATTGCCACGGAGCACAGTGGAGGCCAGGACGTTAAATGTCTTCAAAGCAGAGACTGAATAATTCTAGATCTCACAAGGAATTAAGGGCTACAGGGAGAGTGCAGAGAAGTGGAGCTGAAATGCCCATCAGCCATGATTAAATGGCAGAATGGAAAGATGGGCCGAATGGCCTTACTTCCACTCCTGTGTCTTATGGTCCTATGGTCTTAATACCTTGCATAACCTCCGAATGCCCCAAACTGCTCTGTAGGGTGAATTAGGGGAAAACTCGCCACTGGCTATAGCCATACCTAACATAAAGAAAGATGGCTGTGGTCATTGAGGGCCAATCATCTCAGTCTCAGGGCATCACTGCAGAAGTTTCACAAGGTAGTGTCCCAGGGCTACACATCATCAGCTGCTCTAACTAATGTTGACTCCAGCAGAAAGTCCATGGGAATGACCATGCTTACTACACAAGATTCAGCACCATTTGTGACTGCTCAGATACTGAAGCAGTCCATGTCCACGTGCAGCAAGACTTGGACTGCATTTAGATACGAGTTGATAACTGGCAAGTTACATTTGCTCCATTGTAACAATTACTATGAAAAGAGTGTTCAACTATATCCTCATAACATTCAAAAGTACCGCCATCAACGAACCCCCATTATCAACATCTCTCAGGGTTACCTTTGACCATAAATTGAACTAGACTAAATGTAAATAAACGTGGCCAAAACCATAGGTCAAAGATTAAAGAATACTTCAGTCTCTAACCCACTTCTTAAATTTCCAACCCTGTTTGCCATCTACAAGACAATGGTCAAGAGTGTGATGGAATTCTCCACATGCCTAGATTGGTGCAGCTCCAACAACACAAAACGATAACACCATCCAGGACAAAACAGTCTGCTTGACTGGCACCTACTCCACAGCATAAACGCACCTTCCCTTCAGTTCCAACATACTGTGGTAGCAATGTTCATCGTCTACCAAGATGCAATGCAGCAGCCGTCCTGGTAAGTTGGTTAAGCAGCAGACAACACAAAGTTGGGAGAAAGGGTAGGCACTCAAATTGGCAGGATGTGACCAGTCGTGTCCCACAAGGATCAGTTTTAGCACCTCAGTCATTCACATTATTTATTAATAAACTTAGATAATGGCATTGAAAGTCAAAAACAAAATTTGCTGATGACACAAAGTTAGGTAACTTGGTACACAATGTAGATATTAGCATAAAATTACAAAGAGATGTCGATAGATGAAGTGAATTAACGGAAGCTGCCACAGTTTTATCCAATTTAAACACGCATGAGATTGGACTGAAAAAGGATAGATCAGACTTTTCGGATGGAATGAAGTTAAATACAAAGGCTGTCCAAAGGGACTTCGGTACAGAAACTAGTCAAGAAAGCTAATAGTATGCTGGCCTTTTTATCTAAAGAACTGGAGTATGAGGACACAAACATTATGCGGCAGTTATACAAAATCCCAGTTAGATCCCATGTTGAACACAGAATAGATCTGGGCACCACACCTTAAGGAGGAGATACTGAGTTTGGAGGGAGTACAGCATAGATTTACAAGAACAATACCTGGACTTGAGGGATGAAGTTATGAGAAGGGATTATATTAGACCTGTTTTTGCTAGAATTTAGAAGGTTAATGGGTCATCTGATCAAAGTCTTCAACAAGACGACTTAACAGGAAAAGATAAAGATAAACTATTTCCACTGGTTGGGGATTCTAGAATTAGGGAGCAGAGTATGAAACTAGGGCCAGCCTGTCCAGGAGAGATAACAGACAGCGCTTCTACATGCAAAGGGTAGTAGATATTTGGAACTCTCTTCCACAAACAGTTGTGGGTGCTGGATTAATTGTTAACTTTACATTTGAAATAGATAAATTTTGATAAGCAAGGCTACTAAGGAATATGGGTCAGGCACATGTCTATGGAGTTTGTGTACAGATCAGCCATGATCACACAAACTAGGCTCAAAAGGCTGAATGGTCAACTCCTATTCCTTTAACTTGTTCAACATACCTACTGAAACCACAACTTCCATCATCTAGAAGATCAAAGACAACCGAGGCATGGGAACAACATCACCTACAAGACTGCAACAACCCCCTACCCCAAGCCACACAAAAGAATATAATCGCTGCTCCTTCACAGTCACTGCATCAAAATCCTGGAACTCCCCCTTAACACTACCATGATGTTACATCACCACCAGGACTGCTGTGGTTCAAGAACAAGGTTCAACATGACCATCAAGATAAAATAGGGATGGGCACTGAATGTTGACATAGCCAGCAATACCAGCACCCAATGAAAGAATTAAAAAAAAGGGTAAGATCTCATTTTCAAACATTTCCAAAAGGTTTATATCTTGCAGCAATTCTGAATAACCTTCTCATTTCAAATCAAAGCTGTAGATCACCTCTTTCATTATAAATCTTTGAGCAGCTGCATATGTTAGAAGAATGCCAAAACCACTGGTTTCTCTGACCATTGGGAAGGGCAGTAAGCTGTAGTTATCAGCAAGGCGTAGTTACCTGCAGGTTCTTGCAGATATGATGCTGACGCTGTTGCAATTTAGACATCCTATTCCTAAATTAAGAATAACAGAGCTTGACATTGGTTCAAAAAGTACAGCCCCTATTTACAGTATCCTAATTCAAAGTGTGATGCAGGCTCAGTTGTCATAGACTGAAGTGCAAAGAATTGGAAGCCGAAGACAGCAGTCATCCTAGTTTAAAAAATTGTCACCGAGGGAAGAAATAGGCAATGGGCACTTGATCAAAAACCCCTCGTTTATAAAGTTCATGCTTAGCCTTTCCGTAAAAACAAAATGCAATTTTTTTGCTTTTTACTTCTGGTGTCATCATCCAGAACCTTCCGTAGGGAATCTAACACCACACAGAAATACCCAAATGGTTTACTTAGGAAAAAGCAGTAGTCAGACAAACCCCAGAGAATATGAACTTTGTTAATGAGGATGAAATTCAAGGAATCAGAATGCTAGTGGGAAAATATCCCACTTTGAAGAGAAAGGAGGATTCAAAAATGCTTTAAAACATATCAAATCTTGCTTCAGATTCTTCCATTTCCCAGTTTAGCAGCTTTTAAACCACTTCTGATGTTTAGTCTTAGCATACATTTTGATTTTTAATTGGTTTCATTCAAAGCAAGAGAAGACACAAGGACAAGTTATAAAGTTCACTGCTAAGCATGGTATTAAAAGTAATGCAAAATAAAAATGAGCAGAAATTCCCCTTCAGGGTTACTTAAAAAGTATACTTACCTTTTATAATGATTAAATATTATCTCTATTTGGACTGCCTTATAATTTTTGAACAATCAACAAGCAAATTGTTCCAGCATCATTTCTTTGCTGAGTGACTAATGTCCATTAAATTCAATCATGTGGTTCAAAACTCCCATTATTTACTGTCATGCAACTGTTGTGCCTCAGAGTATAATATACCAAATAGATGCGTGCAAGCTATCTAGGTCACATTCAAGACTTCAAGCTACTTTCAGGAGGACAATCAGATCTTCTATTTACACAACATCTGGACTGGAGATAGAAAAGCCTCCAAATTCATCTATTACACATATGACAAATCACCTAGATTTAGCCACATCCATATGCTGAAACATTGATTACACAATCAGATTTCAAGCAACACCCAGAGCTACACTCTTACTTTACTTCCTTTCCCTCATTTTTTACCTGTTTATTTCTGTGCTGGGGGCACTTAGGTGAAACACTCCTAATTCATTAGCTAGGCTGGTCAGAATATTTATTAAATGTGGTGGGTTGCTCCACCTAGTGGCTCATTTGGAAATATAAGCACAGCCCAGAGAAAACTAAAATGTGTATTTATTTGGCACCTGTCACAACATCCCAAAGCATTTCGCAGACCGTGACCTAATTTCATAATAGTGGCAACTGAAAACCTGGCAGCTCGTACACATAGCAGACTTTCTAGAACAGTGATGAGATTAATGATTAGATCATGACTTTCACAGATGTTGGTTGAGAGATCAATGCTGGTCAGGTAAGTAGGGAGAACATTTCTCTAGTAGGGGACCTAATTCCAAGACAACATGAAAAGGAGGACATTCTCCTCGTGTCATGCCAAACTCTCTTGTAGCCAACACAATTAAAATAAACAGTCAAATATTTTGTTTGTGTTACAGCCACGTAAGTGGCATGTAATGTCTGTCAAACTTGTTACCAGAAACATCAATACACTCTATAGCAAGTAACTTGCTGTATGAAACGCCTGGAGGCATTTGAAAGAAATAAAAGTCGATGTAAATGCTTCCTTGCTGTCATTCAAGAGGTCATAATTTACAGTACGCATCCCAGCAGTAGGACAACACAGTGGAGAAGATGATGAATAAAAATAAATCACACAAGTGCTTTTGTTGTTGCAGGGCAGTGCATATTCAACGAGCAATAACTTTCTCCTGCAAGTCACGCAGTCCATTAAGCAGAGAGAGCAGCATCAACACTGACAACTATTTCAAACAGAGTGCACTTATAGGACATGCCATAGTCATTCAGTGGACGAACAGGCAAAATCTACCCGGTCAACACAATCTCTGAATCAACATTGATCACCTGACAGTCAGCAACGAATTTCACAGATTTCTGGCTTGCCTTGTTGGACCTCGGTTTTTCTTTGTTGGCACTTTCAGGCAATGAGTCAGTGACAGCGGCGTAAGGTTTACGAGTCAGTGACAACTGTCATGATAATGGAAATACTACAGATGCTTTCAGACCTTAATTCCAAAATGTGTTTTGTAAGAGACAGCTGCTACAAGTAACTGCAAGTGGGACCAAAGGGATGCAATGCCTAATGATGTCAAAGAAACTTCAGATTTGGCACAAACTACATAAACATTTTACATTTTTTTGCCTTGCAAGAATACACAAAAATGGGAGTTTAAAAGATACTTTCAAAACGCTACTGGAGTGGACTAGAGAGAGTGAACTCTCGTGTACCTGCCTGGATTTAACATATGAGCATACTGTGAAGGTCACAGCTGAAAATCTATCAGTGTTGCAGGTAAAGACTTTCTCTCATTCCGAGTGCCACAAATCAGTTTGAAAAGGGAGAATCAGGACAAATGACTTCATTGTTAAAAATCAAGAATCTCAAAAATAAAAAGACTGTTCAAGTATGAATGTCAAAACAACTGGTAACCTCCACCACAAGGGTCACAGTAGTCAAATATCTGCTTCATGAAGAATTCAGAGACTGATCTGCAGACAGATTTTAAATTTTTGTCTTTTTTGACCCACCTCGTGTTTATAATGTATATAGGTGTTGCATGACTAATTCTTCTCACATGGACAATTAATACATTCATTCCCTGTCATTTAAAAAAAAAATTGTGGTTACCTTGGCTTCTCTTAAAACATGAATGAATAAAGTTGAGCCAGTTCATCCATAAGACCACAAGATGTAGGAGCAGAGGTAGGTCAATAAGCCCATCAATCTGCTCCACCATTCAATCAGATAATGGCTGATCTGATACAGTAAAGTGCCATAAGATGAAATCTCTCACTTGTCGTTGATGAAATGATAGTTATGAGCCAGACTAACAGTTCATATGATCTCCTTGATCTATCAAGGGGGTAAAAGAACAATTTATCAAGAGTATATTTTTACCTCATCTACCTGGGTCTTTCATGGCAGATCACAAGTTAATGGGGGAGGAAGTGTTTGGTTCACAATAGCTTAACCATCACAGTGTGCAAACAACAGGCACAGGGACAGCTTGAGACATATTCTGACCATTTCTTTCGTATTTTCACATAACTCAAAAAGTGGGTAACCAGTGTCTGTGAAGTCCAAAAATACTAGATATTCCATTGAGGCAGATGTAAAAAAAAATGCAATTTCAGGAAGACAGGGATAACACAGCGTGGAGCTGAAGGAACACAGCAGGCCAGGCAGCATCAGAGGAGCAGGAAAGCTGACATTTCAGTCTGAAGAAGGGTCCCGACCCGAAATGTCAACTTTCCTGCTCCTCTGATGCTGCCTGGCCTGCTGTGTTCCTCCAGGTCCTCACAGTGTGGTCTCTGACTCCAGTATCTGTAGTTCTTACTACTTTTCAGTAAGAGGGGATTTTGTTTTATGAAACTGTACCTCGACAGAGAATGTTTTTACACTAATTGTATACCTCATTTTATATCTATCTTTTATTGATAGCTCATGAGTGGAATAAATTATTAATTTAACTATTGCTACTTCATTTTTTATGGGATAGAAATTTAGAATTAAACTAATTTTATATTTATAATTATGTTGATAACTGAAGGAAAATAATCTGCTTTCTAATGACAGGAAGGAGCGTACTTGTTACATGTTGAAGAACATAAACAGTAATTGTATTTTGAGTATATCATTATAAAATAATTAATTTCTGGTACAAAGCGTAATATGCCTGTATAAAACACTAAATCTCCCCTACACAGTAATACACAAACTCTCATCATGATCCCTTTTAATTAACACTCACTGAACTCCACATGTAAGGAACTGGTGGAGCTTTTCATCGCCCCTTTGCTTCAGGTTTTGCCTCCATTCCAGTAGTTTGACTACAAAATACTATTTGTCAGCATTGGGCAAGTAGAGCGATACAGGAATTTAGTTTAAAATAGGATGGAAATTATATTTGGTCTTGAAAATTTACAGCTACATTAAAGTAGCACGCTACACAATGCTATACAAGGGAGAAAGAAATAACATAAGCTGAGGAGATTTGATAAAGAAGGGCAAGGAGAAGACTTTTTTGGAACATAAAATGCCAGCATAGATCAGTCTTCCTTAACAGCCTGTTTAGATTTATTTTCTGGAGCCTTGCAAAATCAGAGTAGTGTAACAAAGTTGGAGGCCATGTGGCCCATTGATTTGCTCTAGCTCTTTCAAAGTGCAAGCCAGTTAGATCCACTTCCCCATTGTTTCCCTGTATCTATGCAACTTTTTCTCTGCCAGTTATTCATCAGATTCCCTTGTAGATGCTACTACTGAAGGTTTTACCACTACTTTTACAAATTTTAAACTGCCCAATGCACAAGGAAGATTCTCATGCTGCCCTGGACTCTTTTTGCCTACCACTTTACGTTTAAGCCCAATGATTCTTGATCATATTGCTGTTGGAAACAGTTTCTCTTTAGTTACTCAGAGAAATAAATTGTTTTTAACTCAGAAATACTAACTGCTGCAGTCAATCTGTCGTAAGTCTTCTATATAAAGGCTGCCTATCTACAAAAGCAGAGATGTGCTTCTGAGACTCTATAAAGCTCTAGTTAGGTCCTATTTAGAATACAGTGTCCAATTATGGGCCCCACACCTCAGAAAGGACATACTGGCACTGGAGCACGTCCAGCGGAGATTCACATGGATGATCCCTGGAATGGGAGACCTAACGTACAATGAACAGCTGAGGATCCTGGGATTGTATTCATTAGTTTAGAAGGTTGAAGGAAGATCTAATAGAAACTTACAAGATAACGCATAGCTTAGAAAGGGTGGACGTTGCGAAGTTGTTTCCGTTGGGCGGGGAGACGAGGACCCGTGGGCACAGCCTTAGAATTAGAGGGGGTCAATGTAGAATGGAAATGAGGAGACATTTCTTCAGCTGGAGAGTGGTGGGCCTGTAGAATTCGTTGCCACGGAGCACAGTGGAAGCCAGGACATTAAAATGTCTTCAAAGGCAGAGATTGATAAATTCTTGATCTCGCAAGGAATTAAGGGCTACGGGGAGAGTGCAGGGAAGTGGAGTTGAAATGCCTCCAAAGGAAGTTTACATTTATGCTTTTATCTCTTGGCAATTTTGGGCCCTTCTCTCCTAAAGATAGATTCCCTGTTGCCTTGGTCTTAAAAACATCAAGTACCAATTCCTTCCACATGGTGCCTCACTCAAAAAGCAGCAACAGATGGTGACTACACTAAGTCAGAGCCCCATCATGTCCTCTCATGCATACAATGAACAGGTCTCACTGCACAGTCACCATTAGCAGCAACAATGCCCACTTTTCCCACATTGATACTGGCTCAGTGAGTTAATAAAAACATCACTGGGGCTGTCTTGACTAAGAATGGCTTGTTAGCATAGGCCATAAAGTAAATTTTGGAGCATTCTGATTGAACGACACAGCCTCTTAATGGATAACCAATAACTTGCACTTATACAGCATCTGTCATGCAGAAAAGTGCCCCAGAATACTCAACAGGAGTGTTAAACTACATTTAAAACTGAATCACATAGGGGACATCAGAACAGATGAGAAGGGCTTGAAGAGCATCTTACCAGATAGAACTAAATAGTTTTACAGCTGAGTCAGCTGAAGGCAAGGCTGGTAATTGTGGAGTCAAGGAAATCCAACAGAGTGCACAAAAAGCCAGAATCAGAGATTTCAGGGGGTTACTGGAAGTCAGGGATGGGATTGGGAGAACAAAGTCTTTGAAAGTCTTGGACAATTAAGGAAAATCCTTAAAAATAAAGTTCAACAACCTGAAGCCATCACAGTCACCCATGCCATTAGCAGCATCAAACCATTCTTTGAGATCCTGCTTGTCTTGTGGATGAGCAATCTCACTTGCAAAACCAACATCTAAATTGCCTTAAGTCGCAAATCGCCATGCCTTGCTCACCTGTAGTGAACTGTCCTTTGAGTTTCTGGAAAACTGGGTCTTGAGCTGTGGCCTGAGCCCTTCTTGCCAGAGACTCTGAGGCTGCACTAGAGAACATGGTGGACACATTAGATACATTTTCGAGACCAACTCCAAAAGTGCTCACAAGCTTCTTGACAAAGTTTAATGTGTGAGGTGTGATCTTGGCATCAGATACAGCTCCGCTCTTCTCAAAAGCCACAGAGTAACATTTTGCCAATCCTTGCTGTAGTTGTCTCAGCACCTGGGTATCATAAGAAAATTAGCCATTATAAACATGATGTGCAGAAGTTTCCACAATACATTTGCTTCTGTTTCAGAAGTTTAAGGGCTGAAGTCCCACTCCGAGACTTAAGCATATAGCCTATGCTGGCTCACTCAGTGTTGCATTTGGCTCTCATGTTTCCTAAACTGACAGTGGTATTTTAGAAAATATTTAAATGGCTGAGAATCACTCTCGGACAGTAAAGTTTAAAAGGTGCTATTTGGAAATCTTTCGCTGTCCCAAATAAGTCTCAATACTCTCCAAACTTCAGGCTTTCTGGACTAGATAGATAGTGAAGCATGATTTCAACACCCAACCTAGGAAGTCTAAAGACTAATGAGGAGACTGAATGAGAGTTTCACTGCTTTAGTGAACTATAGTGGGCTTGGAATCAGTCACTGAAGCATTCAAAATGTCTGCTCTTTCAAAAATGTGGTTGATCAGCACACTGAATACATCATTTTGACAGAACAATCAGTGCAGCAATCAGAAGAATGGACAATGAAAAAGGCAGATCAAATGTCAATCAGTGCAGTGAAAACCACTATATTAATTGCTTCTTCCTCTTCTCAGCACATCCCCCAGCACCACACAAAGCAAATTCACCACCCCTCTCTACACACTGTAGCTTAAGGTCCATCCAAAGAGTTTGACGTCTTCCACTAAGTTGATGGGATCCAACAAATTCTATGCATTCTCTCAAACAAGTCTCACTCCAGGGACTTCAGCCCAAAATGTAGACCAACAATCCCAAGGAGAACAGACAGCATAGTTGGAGGTACCATTCTTCAGATGAGATGTTAAACCTAGGGCCTGCTTGCCCTCTCACGTAGCTCTTCATTAGTTTTATTAAGAAGAACTTGCATTCATATAGTATAATTCCTGACCACAGAATATCCTAAAAAATATTACAGCTAATGAAGCACTTCAGAAGATTAGTCATAATAGTATAGGAAACTCTTAAGACATTTGACAAGGTGACGCACAAAAAGTTCTTACACATGTTGAGATCACATGGGGTTGGGATAATCTATTAGCTTGGATGGAAAATTGTTTTCTGTTGGGGAGCCAGAGTCAGGACAAATGGATCTTTTCCCGGTAGACAAGTCGAAACTAATGGGATACCATAGGGTTCAGTTCTCAGGCCCTAACTATTTACCACCGGTAATAATGACTTAGATACAGGGATAGAAGGCACTACAGTAAAACTTGCAGATGATATTAAAATAGGTGGGGAAGTAAGTTGCTGTTAAAAAAAGTTACAAAGTGAAATGGATGATTTTAGTCCCAAGCTGCTTAAAATTTGTCGTTGATACCTTCGTGGGCCAAAACAACTGGATCCTAGCCCATCTGCTCTAAATTCCTCTCCAGTCCATAACAGTTGTCGTTAAGGCGGAGATGGACGGAAAGATGGGTAGGAGGGGGGAGAGGGGTTGATGGGAGTAGGCAGCGAGGGGTGGGGGGAGCAAGAGGAGGAAAGAGAGGAGAAGGGGAGACAGCCAAGGACTGAGAGAGCAATAGCTAGTCAAACAAACCTCTTCATGCCAGTTTTCACGGAACCACACCATTTGATCCACAATGCCCTCTAGGGAGGAAAGCAGGGTC
Source organism: Stegostoma tigrinum (assembly GCF_030684315.1). Lineage (NCBI taxonomy): Eukaryota > Metazoa > Chordata > Chondrichthyes > Orectolobiformes > Stegostomatidae > Stegostoma > Stegostoma tigrinum. Next base: position 35,935,534 of record NC_081376.1, on the reverse strand, counting down.
GGATGAAGCTCCCGCTGCATGTGCATTATCCGGCTGCAACGCCACATTGGTGCTGTGGCTCGTATTGGTCCAGGATCAGAGGCAGAGTGAGACTGGGTGCCAACTGAACCCGGCTGCTGTTGTCCCGAGTCTGCAACCAAACAGAAAGATGGTCTTTAACAGTTTCACGGTATTTCTTATTCATCAAGCTAATCCAGAAACACAAACTTAAATAATACTTGCAAAATGCGATTAAAAATTCAAGCTACATATTATAAACAGGTATCACATGTGACATATTTATCATCACAGTAAAAGATAATAACCTTTTATGAACTAAATAAACCATTTAAGCATGCATTATTCACTGGAATTTACATATCCTCCCCCAAGGATAAAATACTTATCAACTGACTTCACATTCACTGCCAGGGTGAGAATCATCCTGTCCTCACTAAACTGTTTCAGCTTTCCAATTTACTGACCTATATTTCTCTGTTTGCTTTAGAACTTCAGGCTGCAATCTGTAATCCTAATAGCCACACTGGTCACAGATAACAAAAAGGCACTGCAACCCATATAAATGAATTATTAAAGATTTCTCAATATTCACAATCCAATTTGTACAAAGGTACAGTCAACAACTTAAATTCTTGTAAGATACAAAGGTTACTGCACAGATTGCATATTTGGCATTTGTGTGGATGAAATGGAGAGGACCTTTTTTTTTGGAATCCCAACCTCAGGTAAATCAAAATCTTTCAGTTTTAATGTATAAACCAAAAAATGTACTAAACTTTTGAATTCTTACAACAAACCCGCAAAAAAAATTAACTTTAAAGGAGCATCACTTGTGAAACAATTTTATCCATTGAAATTCCAATTTAAATCACTGTAAAATTAACACGAGTGGGTCTAAATAAAACATTCACAAAGAAATTCAACGATTACTGATAGTTTTCTCAGTTTGTCACCACGAGTGCCTCTTGTGTATTTGACAAAATATGAAAAACCAAAACGGTCTCAGTGGGAACCAACTTCAACTAAATCACACTGGTAGGTGGATACATTTTTCTCCAACTAGTTACTATCACAAAAATCTTTTGCAACAATGTTGGAAATTGGTCAAAGAATCTTTAGCTGGGGATCACAATCCTGAAATGAGCGTAATTACTTACCTAGCCTTTTAATAATACAAGGATTGAAGCTTTGACAGAACTGAACAATAATTTAGGAATGAAGCACTGACAGGATTCTGTTACATAGAATTCAAGTGTAACTGAACTGCAATTCGCTCCTAATCCTAGCAACACCACCTCCAGTGTAGCATGATCACAGCATCTCAGCATGTCCACCACTTGTGACAACTCTTCTTGCTATACCAACTGGCTCAAGAACCACTTGAAAACAGCTCATTTCTACACCAGCCAAAGCCTTACCACTTTTGTAACGTTCCCGCTGCTCAATCTTCAGTGTTAAATACAATGTTCTAATTGGGAAATAGACAGCTTGGGGGAACACTCTTCCAACCTGAAAATAAAAGATATATGGACATTGAGTTATGTTCAAAACAACACCTTTATAACTGAACTCTTAGCAATTTCAAAGTGCTTATTAAACAACTGAACCGCACCGAAGGCAGTGATGTGGACAAAAGCATTTTGTGTACAACACAATCTCAAAATGATCAGCTAAATTTGAAAATAAAGATCTCAGGTTCACGTTCCATCACCCAAGCAGTCACTCACATGATACAATAAAGGGATTACTGATTGAGCATAGCAATTATAATCAGCGATTTTCCAAAAGACCCAGACACGTGGCTAGAAGAATCATTTCAAACCCACCGATTTCCACAATTACATCAACGACTCCTCCTCTCACTTACCGTCCTGCACAAATGCTACTCCAAACTCTCAATCTCTCCGTCTGCACCGCATTTGCTTCCAGGATGAGGTGTTCTACTCTAGGACTTCCCAGGTACCGTCCTACTTTAGAGATCATAGTTTCCCTCCTCTATCATTAAGGATGCCCACAATGACATCTCCCCCATTTCCTGCACTTCTGTCCTCATATCCGCTCCCTGCAGCAACAATAAGGATATATAGAGTCCCCTTAGTCCTCTCATTCCACTCCCATCAACCTCCAAATAAAACGCATCGTAATCCAACATTTCCACCACCTACAATCAGACCCTACTACTAAAAAGATATTCCCCTCCCCATCACAGCCTGCTTTCCAGAGGGAAAGCTCATTCGTGACTCCGTCGTCAGCTCCACACTCCATCAATGCCTCCACCATACCTGGTGGTACCTATCCCTGCAATCTCAGGCTGTGCAACACAGGCCCCCCAATCTCCCCCCTCACCTCAACTCAAGGCGCCAAACAATCCTTCCAAATTCAGCAGAGATTCACCTGTCCTTCATCTAACCTCGTCTACAGTATCCGTTGCTCCCAATGTGGTCTCTACCTTGGGGAGACCAAATACAAACTCAGGGGCTAATCTGCAGGGTTTCTGCATTCCGCACACACCAACCAACCAAACCTTCCGGTTGCCATCCAGTCCCACTCCCTTGGTGGCATGTCCATCTTTGGTCTCATCCACTGAGAGAGTGAGATCAAACATAAACTGGAGGAACATCACCTGATATGTTGCCTTGGGAGCTTGCAGCCCAGTGACCTCAATATTGACTTGGCCAGCTTCAAAACCTCGCCATCCCCAACCTGTCCATCTTCCTACTCACCTGTCCACTCTACCCTTCCCACTGATCAACCGCAATAACCACTTACCTACATCCACCTACCTCCATCCCACCTACCCTCCCACCAGCCCTTACCTCCTCCATTTATTTCTGGGCTCTCCATTCCACTCCCCAGGCCTGCAATGGGTTTAGGCCCGAAACGTTGACTTCCCTGCTCCTCAGATGCCGTCTGACCTGCTGTGCTTTTCCAGCTTCACATTTATTGACACAGTTAGGAAAACTTCAGTATAAGGCATTGGCAGCCGTATATTCAATTTTACCTGTTCCTTCCAACATTGCTGTTGCAATTTTGGCATTGGTTGAATTAGGAACAGTGGTCAGAACACCATCCTGATTGTCAGAATATCTCCAAAATGGTGTCATGGATACTTGATAGCCAAATGAGGAAGGTAGATTTGGCCTTAGTGAGATAAACAGCACCTCTACTTACAGCATTTCCTCAAAACTGCATGGGAAACCTCTGCCAAGATCATGCAACAAGTCCAGGAAGGAGGCGAGAACCCATAACCACCTGATGAGCATAACTACCCACTAAGTCAATTTAACGTTTCAGAGAGACACTTTGCAATTAGTGATTAATTAAGACAGACAGCCATAAGTGATGTATTTATGTATACATAATCCATCATAACTTGATAGCAAACAATAAGTCTGAAAGGGGGTGGGGTGATTAAACAGTAACAATTTTGCAGATTAGTCAGTTGAATAGTTTTTCCTTTCTTTCCCATGTTAATCAGTGGAACCCAACAATCACATGTCTGCACCACTTAACAAGTGTGCCAGCACAGCATTCATGCAGGTAACTGATGGGGAAGAAAACAGTCACAATGACATCAACCAGTCTTCAACTTAGGCTAAAATTCCCAATGTGCCTAAATACACATGTGGTTTTGCCAATTACAGTCTAATCTTACACAATGTGATGCAACAACGGTGGTGAAAAATAGACACTTAATATAAAAATATATATTTTACTTCAAGCCAGGGATTGTCATGATACATGGAATAGTTGTAACAGTTTTTATGTATTAAATTTCTACCATCCTTGCAAGACTGAACATGAATGAGTTAGACACGTCTGATAAAAAAAAATAGAAATGAGTTGAAGGAGCTTCCGTCATTAAATGAGACCACTGCAGATCTGCTTAACTCCATTTCGCCTTGGGTTCTACACTCCTTAACCTACATGCCTGCCAAAATAAATGATTCACAGTTTTGAAATATCTAAAACAGCTTTGCCTAATGCAAGTTCCAGACTTCCTGATATCAATAGTGAATTGCCCAAAGTTCAAGACTCTTCTGGACTCTCCCTGCCAGAGAGGAAAGTTTCTCAATATCTAACAGATCAAATCTTTTAAACTCCTAAAACACTTCAACTTATTCTTTCTAGATCTTCCAAATTCAAGGAATACAAGCTTAATCTATGCAACATCAAAAACAGAGTTAGACTTAGAATCCCTACGGTGTCGAAACAGGCCCTTTGGCCCAACAAGGCCACACCGACCCTCAGACCATCCCACCCAGGCTCATGCCCCTATAACCCACCTAATCTACACATCCCTTAACACTACGGGAAAATTAGCATTGCCAATCCACCTGGCCTGAACACCTCGCAGTGCTGGAGGAAACCCAAGCAGACATGGGGAGAATGTGCAAACTCCACACAATTCCACCTGAGGGTGGAATCGAAGCTGGGCCTCCAGATGCTCTGTGCTAACCAGTGAGCTACTGAGCCACCATGCCGACCCCACCACCTCCACCACGCGCCCCCCCAACCCCGCCCCACCTCAATCACTCAAGAACCTACTGAACAGCAGGCAAAAAGGGCCAAATGGATTCTCATACATTAATTCAGTGGATGAGGCAAGTGGATAAGAAATATTTTGATCCATGACTCAGATCAATTTTCCTCATGCATTCAAAACAACCAGAGCTCAGCGTAAACCTTTACAGGCACATACATACTTGACTTATGAGGTTGAGAAGAAGTTTGCCCTCTGAGCCAACCAAGCACGTCAAGAGTTGAGGAATCCAGGCCAGCCATTGAATAGGTGGTACACCAATACAGTACTTGTCCACTGCATCTGCCAGTGTGTTCTTTTCATCATCAAAACTCAGCAGCCAAAGGACCTGACAGAAGCAAGCACAAGATAATATTTGCCTAAGATTGTGTCCATGCACAAATAAAAATAGTAAAAGTCAACTCTTAATTCCAGTCTCTCACTCTGCAATGCAGCATACAATGCATCACTACTGCTGGCCCCACACAGTTTTGATTTTTAAGGCACATGAAATGGTCAGCATCCAATGGTGAGACAGATTGAAATAATGCGTGATTCAAGCCATACATACTTGCTCACCCATTACCATTTTCAAAAATTTACTAGCAAGGTCATTACCCAACCCTGGGTGCCCTTGAGAAGGTGACAGAGTACATTCTCATGAATGTGGGTCAAACATGACAAAAAGCACAAATAAATGAGATACTTGGTAACCCTCACAACTTATATAAGAAGTCCAATCTCAGAATCTTTCAATGGCATTTTTGACTTGTGCATTATCCATTTTTAAACTGTAATATATATTTTATTAGAATACAATTGAGAATTTATTCTTGTCATAGTATATTAAGGTTATGCAAACAAAAATTAAAATGCAGTTACACCATTTAAGTTTTCAAAAATTTTGTCCTTGTAGTTAAGTTAATGTACAGCTATTCATCAATAAAGGCATCATTCTAAAGTATATTTACAATGAATGCTGAAACTAAATGCAGAATGATAGTTCATAGCACAGCAGGGTCAGGTATCGTAATGAAAGTCAATACTATTGAGCAAATTATTTCTTACTATAAAGGTAGCATGCAGCAATTTAATATCTATATCATTTTAACTCAAATAGGAAGAAACAATTTATGGTATATGCTACAGAAAATAAAATCCAACAAGTTAAATATCGTTTTACATACAACATACAAATGTTGAGAAATCAAACCTAAGATTCCCCCACACTACTAGGACAATAGATAGTAGAAGAATTTTAACAAGTAATTGAATCTTAATGCTTTCACTAAAACTCAATGGCTGAATCAGACTGGAAGAATTTAAATTGTGTTTGTAATGTTTTCTCTATTCATGGTTTGCTCCAAGAGTATAAGAAAGTGCACTACCATTTTAAAGGTAGAGGTGATAAACATTACAAATAAAATGCTTTAAATAAAACTCTCAGTGCATGAAAAAGTTCAGTTAACATTATAGATTTAACATCTACAGTAAGTACAGACACTTCCGTGACTGTGCCATCAAGATGGAATTAAGGCTGGTACAATGCCTTAGATTGTCATTAAATCTGTGCCACCTCTTTCGAACAGCAATTCTGTTAGCCTCATTCCCCCACACTCTTTCCATCTTCAAGCATTCATACAATTCCATTTTGAAAGTTCCTATTGAATATATTTGCACTACCTTACCAGGCAATGCATTCCAAATCTGAACTGTATTAAAAACATTATTAACAAAACATTAAGAACAAAATTAAAAACGTACTTCTGAAGTTCGGTCTAGGCCCGAATAGTCAGCTTTCCTGCTAGGCCTGTTGTGTTCATCCAGCTCTACACTTTGTTATCTCCGTATTAAAAACAATCTTCCTGGCTTTGTGAATTGCCTTAAAACTGTGCTCTCCTATTATCGATCTTTCAACCTTTGCAAACAGATTATGTTTATTTATTTTAGTTAAAGCCCTCAAGTTATTACAAATCTCTATCAGATCTGCTTTCAGCTATCTCTGCTCCAAGGGAAACATCACCATCTTTTCCAGTCATCACTAGAATTCACCAGTAGTTTATTTTAAAATTCATCCACAATTTGTCAGTGTCACTGTCTGGGCCAATATTTATTATCAAAAAATACCCATCTGCCCTTTGAACCCAGTAGCTAGGGCCATTTCAGACAGCACTTAAGAGTCAACTGAAATGCTGTGGGTCTTGAGTCACACGTAGACCAGATCTGGTAGGGATGACAGATTTCCTTCTCTAAAGGGCATCAGTGAACCAGGTGAGTTTTTATGACAAACAACAATGATTACTACATGGATGCTTTGGACTAGCTTATAATTCCAGATTTTTACAGATTTCAAATTTCACCACGTGCCTTGGTGGGATTCAATCCCGTGCCGCCAGGGCATTAGCTTGGATCTCTGGATTACTAGTCCAGTGACAATACCACCACTTTCCCAAATGTTTGTTCTGAAGCCTGACATCTTTCCAGTATAGGATGCAAAAATATGGTTGGAAAGTATGTCACCGTCTTAAGTGCTGCAAGCTTAGTATTGATACTCTCAAGGGTTTTGCTGAACACTGGTCTTTGCATTGTAATCCTCACCTTGGCAAGATATTTTCTTGACTTGCTCTCATTCTGGTGGCGACAAGCGTGCAGGTAGCAGGTGATGGCAGATACACCAAGATGAAGCTGTCTTTCTTTGACAAAGATATTCTCTAGGTAATCACCCCACATTGCCCAAGCTTTTACCAGTACATCGTGCATTTGGACAGCTGCAGAAAATGCTTTGTTGGCTTCCTCAGATCTATGTAACAGGAAAATAAATGTATATCAAATATCAATTGTAAACATGAAGAAATCCAATCCTATCCTAAAACCATCAACTTTCAATGATTCAAATCCCTGGGTAACAGATTCATGATAGCCACTGAAGCCCAATGTACCACATGAATGTGTCTCTACAAAATGTGACACCCACACAAATACAGTCTTTGTTTGAAATGCTATGTATCAAGCCACTGCTGTGAATGCACTCAATATAACCCTAACACAGTGGTGAAAGCATGCAAACAGTAAAGTAAATCTTTCTTTCATTTGTTCAATAAAAGCATCGCTAGTGTGCCATGTTTATCATCTTGTTGAGATTTAGTTATACATCACAATTCATAAGCTCCATCAACATCGCCTTCTCTCCAACTGACAAATTTTAACTTTCTCACAGGTTTCACCATCATTTCATGTTCTCGCATTTCTTCACTTGATGTGAAATGATTAGTCTGGTGTTTTATATTGAGTGTTTTTAGGTCTAATGAATATGCTGATTGGTCAGCACTGTTACATCGTCCTAGAAAGAACAAGCAGGCTCGCTTGAGCCACAGGACTTCTTGGGTGAAGGATTTTGGGATTACTGTTGCTGCCAATGCTGAACAACTGTTTGGATTATCTAATTCAAACAGTGCAGAAGTCTGGCTAACTGCTGTTGTGCCTTTTGCTATATGGCTGCAGGAATGGTTGATAACTTCAACACGTGTGGAATTTTGAATCAGAATTTCAACGGTCAAGATTTCACTGTATTTTGAAATGGAGAGTTCTCGCCAGTGTGTATCAAATATGTATACCTGTACCAATATCCATTTTTTAAAAGAAGGATTATCTAGTCATTAGTTTATCAGTGTTAGTAGGAACTTCCAGCGGACAAACTGGTTATCACTTTTCTATAAAAACCCAAAGAACTGCGGATGCTGTAAATCAGAGACAAAACAGAAATTGCTAGAAAAGTTCAGCAGGTGTGGCAGTATCTGAGAAGAGAAATCAGAGTTAATGTTTCAGATTGAAATGAACTGATGTTAGCTAGGAAATGTTGGCTTATGTGCAGAAGATAGGATGGGAAGAGGGGATAGAGCCCAAACAGAGAGAACAGTTAGACAGACAAAGGATAATGTTCTAAGGAAGGGTCACCAGACCAGAAACGTTACCTGTTTTCTCCTTCACAAATGTTGCCAGACCTGCTGAGCTTTTCCAGCAACTTTGTTTTTATTCTTGATTTACAGCAACTGCAGTTTTTTGGGTTTTATAAAGGATAACGATGCGGCTGGGAGGGTGAATAACTGTTGACAAGAACTATCAGAGGCTAACAATGGGAGGTGTGTAACAGCAGACTATGTGATATAAAGCTGGATGAACACAGCAGGCCAAGCAGCATCTCAGGAGCACAAAAGCTGACGTTTCGGGCCTAGACCCTTCATCAGAGAGGGGGATGGGGTGAGGGTTCTGGAATAAATACGGAGAGGCGGACTGAAGATGGAGAGAAAAGAAGATAGGTGGAGAGAGTCTCCATTTTCTCTCCATCTTCGGTCCGCCTCCCCCCCTCTCCCTATTTATTCCAGAACCCTCACCCCATCCCCCTCTCTGATGAAGGGTCTAGGCCCGAAACGTCAGCTTTTGTGTTCCTGAGATGCTGCTTGGCCTGCTGTGTTCATCCAGCCTCACATTTTATTATCTTGGATTCTCCAGCATCTGCAGTTCCTATTATCTATGTGATATAAAGGCCAGGTTGAGGGCATTGGGGCATAACATGGGACAGCTCAAGCCCTAAAGTTATTAAACAGCACCTCACTTTCCACCTGGGGATCCTGTAACCTTCGAAACTCAGAGAGTTCAATAACTTTGAGGAAAGATCACCAGCCGCTAAACATTAATTATTATTTCTCCTCAGATGCTGCCAGACCCGCTCAGCTTTTCCAGCAACTTCTGTTTTTGTTTCTGATTCACAGCATCCACAGCAATTTTGTTTTTTATTTACCTAGCTACCATCAGTTCAAAGAAAGGGTCACTTGACTTGAAATGTTAATTCTGATTTCTCTCCACAGATGTTGTCAGACCTGCTGAGCTTTTCCACAAATTTCAATTTTGAGCACTAACACGCTCCTATACTGCAGAGGCTATCAAACAGATTTTATTTGCTGTAAAGCACTGAGGTTGTGAAAGACGCTATATTAAATGTAGGTCTTTCTTCCTTTTAATACAGCAGACCATCTCTCCATTAAACGCCATTGTTAAATCTCTGATATTCATCAATTCTGTGCGGAGATTAAAGTCGCAACATTCAATGGAATTAATACATTGCAACTCACTATTGTATGGATATGTGACCTCTATATAATTATAATTCAAGTTTCAAGTTTTTTTCTGCAATTACACATTTTGATTTAATCACTACAAAGATTGGTGGCACCCATCTTCTTTGCTGAGATGCATCACTGCATTGTGCTGCCGATTTTGCTCATGTCTCTCAAAAAGCCTACAATTCGCAAGTCAATAACTTATGACAGTCTTTCACACAATAACCCTATTACAGATTTTGACACAATGACTTTGCTGGTGATCAGAAACAAAATCAAGGCTCTAAAGTAATAATTATGTCATAATTGCTACACATGCTGCAGTTGAACACCTGGTGCAATGAACCATCACTTGAATACTCCAAATTCAACTACTACAAAATCCTTTAAGTATAAAGCATAATGGGCACTGCCTTAAGTGCTACATTAATTCTCTGTTGTAAATCAACTTATTTGTCAGCAAAAGATATATGTTTTTATATGAATTCCAATGCTGACAAGATTCAAAGGCCTAAATTTTTCAATGGCATTGGTGCTTCTTGCATTCCTGCTTTTGGACCCTACTTTTTTTTAAAAATTCTGCATGCACCCTTCACTTCTGAGCCCAAGCTCCAACACCAAGTCTTGAGAAATCCACAGCATACCTTTAATCCAGTTAATGGAAGCCATTCACTGTCTTTTAACCTACTGTATTTGGTAAATTTATTTATTTACTAAAACATTGAAAACTGTTGGGCATCAAGGGTTTTTCCAGTGTTAGTGAATAGGAGATAATCAGGGAAGTGGGTAAGGGGCTGGAGATACTAAAAATAACTGTGTAACTGGATTAGGGCGAGTGTTGGGTGGATAGAAATACAGGGAAATGGGGCATGCAGGACAACAGAGGGTAGCTTGATTCAGGGCTAGTCAGATCAGATCCGGAGGTGGCGTAAGGGGATCCAAAGGAGTTGAATCAGGTCAACCAAATGGGGGTCGGACAGTGAGAATGACTGGGAAGGGATCAGTTTAATAGTTAACCTTGAGTTAGAGCAGGTTTTCATTTCTCTAACTTTTCCTGATAATTATACAGATAAGTAAGTGGGAACATTTCAAAATCACCCACTCTAACTCAGTGGTGGGAAATTTTTCAGGGATTTCCGGACACCAGCCTGTTGAAAATTTAGGCTTTGCAAAAATTACCACAAAAATCAGGATTTCCAAGGGGCCTCAACACACAGGGAATGTTCAGTCCCTGGCTATCCAGAAACTGGATAACCTGGGTTAACATGCTCTTTAAGCTACGACATAGTGACAGCAAGTGCACAGGAGATCAAATGTCAGGATGCCTTTTATCAAGTTCTGCACCCCTCTGACAATCACTACATCCAGTAAATGCATCCGTCCATGACCGTATCAAGAAAAAACAGCACACTCAGTCTTTGTGGAGACAAAACCCTGCATTCACATTGAGACTACCTTGCATCATGTTGTTTGGCATTATCAGCATGCTAATTGAGACAGACTTCAAAAAGGTATCTAAATAGGTCTCCATCAGGTTCTGTGGGCCATCAACAGCAGCAGAATTGTACTCCAACACAACCCCACAGTCCAGCATTTCCCCTGGTCAACCATTACAGTCAAGCTAGGGGATCAACCCTGGTTCAATGAAAAGTGTAACAGTAGCATACCTGTAAATGAGGCATTAACCTCACAAAAGCAACAAAATGTAACTGCTTGCATGTGAAACAGCATAATCAGCAAGTGATAGTCAGAGGTAGGCAAACTGAAAAAAAAAAGCAGATCTAAACCCTGCAGTCTTGCCACATATGAATGGTGGTGGACAAACAAACAATCCACTGGAAGAGATAGCAGGAACTGCCAATGCTGGAGAATCTGAGATAACTCGGTGTGAAGCTGGATGAACACAGCGGGTCAAGCAGCATGAGAAGAGTAGGAAAGCTTGATTTCTGAAGAAGGGTCCCGACCCGAAACGTCAAGCTTTTCTACTCCTCTGATGCTGCTAATCCACTGGAAGAGTCAGCTCGACAACTATCCCATCCTCAATGATGAGGGAGCCCAGCACATCAGTGCAAAAAGGCTGAAGCATTCGCAGCAATCGTCATCTAGAAGTGCTAAGCGGATTGTCTATCTTGGCCTCTGCCAGAGGTCCCCAGCCTCTCAGATACCAGTCTTCAGCGAATTCGATTCACTCCACGTGAAGAGAGAAACAGTTGGTGGCACTGGATACTGCAAAGGTTATAGGCTCAGACAACATTCCAGCAACAGCACCAAAGACTTGGTTTTGAAATTGCCATACTCCTATCCTAGCTGTTCAAGAACTGTAATATTGGCATTGGCTGACAATGAGGACAATTGCACAGGTACGTCCTGTGAACAAAGTGGAGTCAAATCCACACTGGCCAATTTGGCCAGATCAGTCTACTCCCGATCATCAGTAAAGTAATGGAAGGTGTAATCAATAGTGCAATCAAGCAGCATCTGCTCAGCAAAGCACAGTTTGAGTTCCACCAAGACCACTCAGCTGCTAATCTCATTGCAGTCTTAGTTCAGACATGGGCAAAAGAGTTCAATTCCAGAGGTGAGGAGCGAGTGACTGCCCTTGAAGTTAAGGCCACATTTGACCAAGTGCGGCATAAAGGAGCCATAGCAAAACTGGAGTCAAGGAAGTCAGAGGGAAAACTCTCTAGTGGTTGAAGTTGTACCTGGCACGTAGAAAGATGGTCATGGTTATAGATTCAGAGTTAAACAACACAGAAACAGACATTTCAATCCAATTCGTCCATGCCGACCAGATGTCCCAAACTGATCCAGATGCATTTGCCAGCAGTTGGCCCATATCCCTGTAAACCCTTCCTATTCAGATACCCATCCAGATGCCTTTTAAATGTTGCAATTGTACTTGTTTTCTGTGGCAGCTCATTCCATACACGCACCAAACTCTGCGTGAAAAAGCTGCCCCTTAGGTCCCTTTTAAATTGTTCTCCTCTCACCTTAAACCTATGTCTCTAGTTTTGGATGTCCCTACCCTGCCCCTCATGATTTTACGAAACTCCACAAGGTCACCCCTCAGCTTCGAATGCTCCAGGGAAGAAAAATCAAGTCTATTCAGCCTCTCCCTATATCTCAAACGCCGGCAACATCCCTGTAATTCTTTTCTGAACCCTGGCAAGTTTCACAGCATTCTTTCTATAGCAGAGAGATGAGAATTGAAGGCAGTGTGCTAAAAGTGGCCTCACCAACATGACACCCAACTCCAATTCTCAACGCATTGACCAATGAAGGCAAGCTTGACAAATGCCTTCTTCACCTGTCTACCTAAGACTCCACTTTCAAGGAATTAGGCACCTGCACCTCGAACTCTTTGGTCAGCAAAATCCCCTGGGGCCTTACCATTATGTGTCTATGTCCAAACTGTTTTGCCTTACCAAAATGCAACTCTTCACATTCATACAAATTAAACTTCACCTGCCACTCCTCTCATGTTGGCCCATTTGATTGAGATCCCATTGCATCCTGAGACAACCTTCTTCATTGTTCACTGCATGACCAATTTTGGTGTCAACTCTTCTTGGAGGTCAGTCATCGCTAGAAAGTCTTTGCAGGAGTACCTCAGTCACTGCCATAGGTCCAGCTGCTTCAACAATTACTATCTCTCCATCATAAGGTTAGGTGTGGGGATGTTATCCAATGATTGTTCAATGTTCAGCATCACTGACAACTCTTCAGGAACTAAAAGTTGTCCACGTCCAAATGCAACAAGATCTGAACGATATACAGGCATGGGCTGGCAAATGGCAAGTAACGTTTGTGCCACAAAAATGCCAGATAATAACCCTCTTCAATAAAAGAGGATCTAAGCACTGCTCCTTCACATTGAATGGTACTACTGTTACAGAATGCCCCAATATCACATCCTGGGAGTGGTTGTCACTAAAACTCAAGTGGACTCACTGTATAAATAGTGGGCTACAAGAGCAGGCCAGAGGCTAGGAATGCTGCATCTCCTGACTCCCAAAGGCCTGTCCACCACTTACAAAGCACGAGTCAGGAGTATACTGCAATATCCCCCACTTGCCTGGATGGGTAGGACTTGAACAATATTCACAAAGCTTGACACCATCAGGACAAAGCAGCTCACCTGATTGTTTGTGGATACGGCACCAGTCCGTCTACCACCAGCACGCAGTAGCAGCAGTGTGTATTATCTACAAATTGCACTGCATAAATCTACCAAAGATCTTTAGACTGCAACTTGTAAAGCCACAACTACTACTACCTAAAAGGACAAGGGCAAAAGATACACCGGAACACCGCCTCTACAAGTTACTCTCAAACTGACTTGCCATTCAGACTTGGAAATATATTGCCATTCCTTCACTGTCCCTGGGTCAAAATCCTGGAATTTCCTCCCTATCAGAAATTTGGGACAACTGACAACACATGGACTGCAACAGTTCAAGAAGGCAGCTCACAACCCCAATGGGCCTTATTTAACACAACACCAAGTGTATTGAAAAATAAGTTCCAGGAAAGAGCAGTTTGAAAGAAGTAGCAAACTTAACTTTTGCTACATTACATACTTACAGGAGCAACCAAGTGTAGGCTTGTTGGGCCAAATGTCCATGTTATAAATTGTTTTAAAATATAAATGATGAAATAAAAGGATACAGCTGACTTTATTTTCCATGATTAGTTTTTATACCTTCTGCCTATTATGACTTTTGCTAGTATTTGAACAGTATTATCTTGTTCAGTAGCCACCATCTGCAACCAGCTCACTAGCAACTGCAATTGGATGAACGCAGCTGTTCACATCTTGACATTATATTTGACTCTTAGTCCAGCTTTCAGCCAGACAATCACTAATTTCCACCTCTGTTATGTCACCAGATTGTACCCCTTCTTCAATTCCACACGGAAGTTGAAAATCACATCCACGCCTTTTGTTAACTCTAGACTTATCTATTCTGATGCACTCCTTGATGGTCTACCGCATTCTATCCTCTGTAATACTGAGGTCACCTGATGCCTGTGTCTTAAATCACAAAGGTTCCTCCATTCCATGGCTCCCTGTCAGGCAAAACCTCCATTCTAAAACTCTGACTCAAGTTTTCAAATCCCTCTACATCCTTGTCCCTCCCCATCTCTAATATCTCACTTTACCCTCCCAGACATCCATGCTACTCTATTAGAGATGTTCAGCATTTTTGATTTTTATTGTTCCACCAGTGGTGGCCACATCTTTGACAGGAGGGGCCCCAAGGAAAACTGTAAAATCAAATCGCTTAAGCATGCAATATAACATACCCTCAGCTAGTTGGCAATCTCGGGGTTAATTTTTTTAGGAAGTGAAATATCACAGTTACATTATTAATGAGAAACTGTCACACTAGTGAAGGCATTGCTGAGATAGATTGTGGTGTCTACTATAACGTAATTGGCTCTCTTTGTAGAAGGGTTGCTTGCTTAAACAGTGAGCAAAATGCAAGCTGAATTACTTGTCAAATGTAGTTTCAGTTATGTATTTTCAAACAATGACACGAACGCCTGTGTGGTATTAAAACAACACTTTTGCTAGTGTGAGAAGTAAGCAGTTATCTTGCTAAAAAGCATGGTGGGCAGGTAAACTTGCAAAAATTAATCAGTAAAAGTGTGAAGTAGTAAACAACATAATTCATGGAAAAACTTAAAAAGTGAATTTAAAATTAACTAATTCTTTCAAAATTAACCTATTTCTCCTATGGAGCATTTTCAAGACAAATGATGAGGTTTTCATACCTTACTGCAGGGATAAATGAATGTTCATTGAAACCTGACCACGGAGGTTCAGCACTGCTGAAATATCCATGAAACTGAAGTCTTAAACTTTAAACGACCATGGTTTTGTTTCAAAGTTGAAAATGAAGGATACACTGCCCAGATAAAATTAGCAGATGGAACTTGCTCCAAAAGAATCCATACATCATGTAGCAGCTAGTATAAAGCTCATTTTCTTGCATCAAGCAGGGTAAGTGGGAGTTCAGCCTGTTAGTGTGTGTTGTGGTGGGGTTGGGAGCTATACAAACTAATCAGTTTAGTTCTAGAATGTCAAACAACTTGAGGGAGACACCATGTAGTGTGAAGTGCTGGAAGTCAAGCTGAGGAATGGAACTGGCCGAATTTAGTTGCTTTGTATTCTTCAAGGATGATTGCCTCATAAAAAATAATTACTTCATGGATCTACATACAGCTAACTTTAAACGAAAACTGGAAAACCTAGGTGACACAGAGCTCACGTGACATCGGTGAAGAGAGAAAAAGTTAGCATGACAGAGCAATTAAATTATGCGCAGAATTTGATCAATAAACACAAAATTTTGAACCCCACCTTCCTCTGTCAGATATTGCCTGAGCTGCTCAATGACTCATTATCTCATGACTTCAAATTTCCAGCATTCAAAAAATTTGCTTTAGTTTTAAAGATAGTATCCAGAGTGTCATATTCAAAAACATGTGTTTGACATACAAATTATACACTTAGGTCAAAAGTATACAATGCAGGGGGGAAAAGTAAGAAGTCATGAGGTGACATTAAGTTATCTGACATACATAGATCATTTGATGACAAAAATGTTGGACAAATATGATCACACAAGTTATGATTTTTCTTTGACAATATAACACCATTGAGAAGCAAATGTGAATAGAAACAAGGAATACATTCAGGGTACAGCCACTCAAGCAGTTGACAGTTTAACTCCCAAACAAGGTTATGAATTCAAGCCCGAGATTCCTGTTCAACCAAGCAAGCTTGTTTCGGTTGGGTGAGTTTTTATCAGTTCCCAGCGGGAGTATTTGAAGAAGTAGTTTGAGATCCAAGGCTTAACACTGAAGAGAGTGAAAAAGGAAAGGAAAAAAAGTGGGAAAAAAAGTCTGTCATTGACTTATACTGTATCTCTCATTAGATAAACTGAACGATGCAAACTTAGTGAACAGTTATGCTGCACTAATTCTTTTCTCTGTCCTCACTGGATGGAGAGATATTGCAAACATATCCCAGGGTGGAAAACAAGAAGACCCTTCTCTGTAAAACTGCCTGTACCTTGTATAAAATGCTTTAGTAAGAATAGAGCGTAGCAATTCAAGGTTGCCCAGAATGAGAGATGTGCATACGGGAAATAAGAGTTAAAGGAAAACAGAATTACAAGTTAAAGCAAGAGCTTCTTGTATTTATATCAAACATAAAACAATTCTTTTTAAATAAACGCGCACTCCAACCAGCAACTAATAGAAGTAGACTGCTTAATGGAAAAAGAAGTGGATTAAGTTGCCTCTCATTTTCACATACTTATTAATCTGTGCAAGGAACATTCCTTTCAGTGCGTAGAATTCAGCTGTCATCTCCTTTGTGAAATACTTCAGATTTGTAGATTCAATAACTTCCAAACCCTATGTGAAACAAATTTGAAGATCGAATGTAAGATGTACTGATTTATAAATAAAAGTCTGGCAAAGCAGTCTTTATAAAAAGAGAAGTTTGAGGTCACAAGGTAGCTCAATTAGAGACCTTTTGTTTGATCAGGATACTTGCCACTTTTGTAACTCAACAGATGATCAATTATTCTTAATAAGTTATTGATTTTGCAATGTAATGTAAAAGCAACACTGATCTTTATGAATACTTCCAAATCTCTATTGTTACATACCTTTATGCAATTACAAATCATACTTTTCAAATCATTTCCGTCACTGCATTTCATTCAAAACAATCCAATTTATAATTTTTTGGGTTAATTTCTACAGTAGTTGCAAACAGACAATGACTCTTCTGACACAAACCTCACCACAGGCAATTATTCAAGTGTCCAAGTGGACTTGTGCTTGTTCTCTTCCAGCAGACTCAACCAGATTCTTCACCCCTTTTTTTTGTGAAGGAATGGCCACATTGCCTACCTGCATGCATTCATTCTTGCCCATAACTCCAGCCTGCTGGAGGTAGCATTTGACCTGCTGTCGAATCTTCTGAAAACAGTCCACGATGGGCACGGTGGGAATAGTATGGATGCGGCTGAGGATATCAAGGGCTACGTTCACCAGGCCCTGCTTACGGGCGATCTTCCCATACTGGATGATAGCTGAGGCAGAAGCATGGACTCCCAGCATGGCGTTATTTGAGTTGGGGTCATGCTGAGAGCTGTTTTCATAAGCTGCCACGATCGCTTTGGAGAAAAAGAAAATTGAAATAGCTGATTATTTTCAAATTGGAGGGAAGAAGACCACTTTTTTTGAGGTCGTTTAAAGACATTTTGGAAATGAGCTACATTTAAAAGACCAATAACTAAATGTTCATTTACAAGATGAAACCGATGACCAAATTTTATCTCACTGCATTTGATGCAAGATCTACATTTGGCCATTTGACATTGATTAAAAACATTTGGCTGATATAATGATATGTGGGGACATTTTCAAAAGACATGAAGATATCTAATGGAGGCAACTGGAGACTAGCAATATAGGAAGAGGAGTAGCCATTTAGAATGTTGAACCTGTTCTCTCAATGCACTAACATATTCAAACAAACAGCAACTTTGTTTTTGAATGCTCAATGATGTTTTTAAAATTATACTTTACCACAGGCATAGCCTTTCTTTTGTGCATTGTTTACTCATGAGGAAAGTTATGAATGATTCACATCTATGAAAATCAGATTCTGTTCTCACTGTGTCCATCATCGGCATGATGGTCGAATGGCTTCCTTCTGTGTTGTAGCTGTTCTATGATTTTGAACAGGTAGTTGGTTTATGAGTAGAAGTTAAGGAATGAGTAAATGTGGCACTCAAACATATTTATGAAAATAAAACAGTATTCTGATCATAGCTGGACTAACAACCCACTCTGAAATTCAGGTTAACAAATTTAACGATGAACGTTGGCCCTTGATTAAAACAGATATCCAACTTGCAGAGCAGGCCGATCTCATAACATTGTAGCATAGAGAAATGGTGATGCACATGGAAATGTTTTGAGGTTTAGCAGGTTTTACCATGAGGTAAATATAACTCCTGCAAGTATCCACAAACATTTCAACATTAGATGAGTTCAACCCCAAGGTCATTTTGATTTTACAAACTCATTTGTTCCATACCTGCTTTCAGTTTTGTAAGATCAGCTGCAGTCCGTCCCACTGAAATGAATGGAAATGCGAAAAATAGCAAATTTCCTGGAGTGCGCTATGGTTAAACTATTAAATTACAGCTTCAAATCTTACTGCAAAGTTTTTTTCAAACTATTTAATTTTTGTAAGGGACAGATAACTGTTCTGCAACGTTATTTGCTCTAATGAAAAAACATAAGAACAGGAGTATACGATTCAACCCTGTTCTGCCACTTAATGAAATGTGGCTGATAAGTATTTTTACTCCATCTACCCACCTTGGCTCCACAACCATGAATATCTTTGTGGACCAAAATCAACATCAGTTTTAGAAATCTTCAACACCCCCACCACACCTCCCACCCACCTCGCATGAGGAGGGCAAGTCTTTATTCTGCAACTGCTCCTGGTTTCCCCTCTTGCAAATTGCCGCGCCCCCCCACCCCTCACAACTCCTGCATCCTGTCACATAGCTGATCTTCAGTTACCAAGATGATTGACCCATTCCTTAATCTCGCCTCTGCTCCGTTAGTTATGCCAATAAGCTATCTCACCATCATACTTTCAAAACTTCCTCGTAAGAGGCAACTCATGCCCATTCAGCACCTACCTAAACCACTTCAGCTGAGGTAAGAGCCCAGCGCTTAGTACAAAAATAAAACTAACCCTTGCATCAATTTGTTAATGTGCAAAACGTGCTTTTCCTCCAAATCCAAAGTAAAATGGCAACATTTAGTTTTATTTTTCCTATGTCTCAACACCAAACCCAATTAAGTACATTTGAACTGTAGTCTGTTCTTGGGAAGTGCTGATGTTGTAATACAAAAGTAAATTTGTGCTTCCTTTTCAAGGCGGGCCACAGATGGTTTAACATAAGAACATGTTCAAGTCAATTTATTCAATTCAATTAAAATTTTCAATTGTGTATTGATAAAACAAATACATTCCACTGCCTTCCAAAAATTTTGAACTTTGAAAGCTAAAGTAACATTTTAACAGATTAACATGTTCTGTAAGCTGAATGAGTTATTGTACAGCATATTTTATTCAAAATTAGATTAAAAGTTGAAAACGGACAGCAATTTATTAGAGATAACAAGGTGTAGAGCTGGACGAACACAGCAGGCCAAGTAGCATCAGAGGAGCAGGAAAGCTGACGTTTTGGGCCTAGACCCTTCTTCAGAAGATCTTTTTCAGAAGAAGGGTCTAGGCCCGAAACATCAGCTTTCCTGCTCGGCCTGCTGTATTCATCCAGCTCTACACCTTGTTATCAAAGGTTCTCCAGCATCTGCAGCTTCTACTATCTCTGAAGCAATTTATTACAATTATCTTAATTACTGGATTATTCCTTTCAGTAATTTTCATGTAAAGTTAATGTCTCAAATCCAGGACTTAAATCCTTAAATCAACAGCATAACTATTTTAATCTTTGTAATGTATACTATATATTATAATTGTCATTTTTGTCCTAACAACTGAATTATTGCTTTAAGTTGGCCCACCGTAACATGGGATTTATGCATAACTCTCAAATTTGCCTAGCCCCTCAGCAGGGAAATGCTTCACCATCATTAGCCATTATTTAAGCTCTGCAAACGTTTCAGGTCAGTGAGATGCAGATGAGTTTGGAGAGGGAATTCCAGAGCATGGGATCACAACTGCAATAGCTAACTAAAATGCACAACAACACATTTATTTTAATCTTACCAAAAACAAAAACTAGAACATTTTTCTTTTGGAAAACAAGAGCTGATTCTTGGATGCGTTTTAAACATGATCGATGCATACATGTTTAGGACAATAGACCTGTTGGATTTAATTGCCTGGTTCTGTGGCGTGCATAGTACATAATACATGAATTAACCTATCAATCTCATATTGGCTGAATGTAGGAACAGGAAGCAGTTAATCCATTCCTTGAGCCTGTTCTGCCACCTAATTAGATTATGCTTCCATTTGTACCTTAGTACACTCACTCCCAAAAACTCCATCTATTCCAGTCTGGAAATTCTCAACTGACACACCAAAACAGCATTTTAGGGAATTACAGTCCTAGGCTCCATGACACTTTCACAGAAAATGCTTACCTGTGTCACCACTGATCGATCTAAATCTAATTTTAAGGTTAACCTCTCTCATTCTAGATTCCCAGCACCAGTCAACCTGTTTATCCTGTTAATTCCATTAGCCACCTCTAACACATACATAACTTATTCTTACATTGAAATCTAACTGCATCCATTACACTCACTAAAAAGTTGCTGAAACACACACAGATACAGTATCTTAGAACTCAGAAATAAACAAGTCTCATCACAATACACTGTTAACATACATTAGCAACATACACACAGGTAAAATGCGTGCTGGCAGATACATCAGGCCATACCTTGATAATGATGTTGTCTCCACATGAAGATGCTGCTCCAGTGAGAAAGGTCGTCAGACACAATGGGCAAACGATTCCGCCAAGTCTTCACCACAGTCTTCATGTCATGTAAACTTGTATTTCTCCCCAAATTGGCAGGCTGCAAACCAGCATTTATTTGAGCAGCTTCCTGCAGTTCAATAATTTGCTGAGCTGCCTACAATTTGAACAAAATTACATTAAGTTGTAATAAAAGGACGCAGTCTATTCTAACGTCAACCGTAAATATAGATGTGCCAAGTACAGGGACAGAATTTGCATCAGCCCTGAAGTGTTGTAAACAATCCAATTCAAAGGCATGCACATAAATGGTAAAGGTTACCACCATCTCTGATCATGCTGATATGTTAACAGCATGTGGTTACATTTGGCATCTACAAAACATTGCACTGAAACCTGTCAATGATAAAACACTGGAGCTGCTGGAGACTTCCGCTTTAATCCTTTCAAAACTACTATAACTAATGTAAATTATAATTACAACTATTGCTAGCAACTTCTTGATGCAGTCCTTGTAACATAGCATTTGATGGCTAAATCCCCTATGCAAGGAATTATCTATTTATTTAATCAAGTCAATTATATTCCAACGGTATTGGTTCATTTATTTATATTCAAGGTAAATGTTACATGACAATATTCAATCTGAAACATCTGCAGAACAATAAACCAACTCAGTGAGCCAACCAACCACAATATTCAATCTAAATCCAATAACTTTTAATGTCTGTCCTGAATTAAGATGAAAACAGAAGTTGCTGGAAAAGCTCAGCAGGTCTGACATCATCTGTGAAGAAACATCAGAGAGTTAACATTTCCGGTCCAGTGACCCTTCCTCAGAACTGAATTAAGACGATCCTGGAATTTGGTGCTCATCACTGACACAAGTCAGGGCAAACAAAGCCACAGTTTTGCTCCCCATATTTATGAAAGGATACGCTGGTGCTGTTCAAGAGAGATTCACTCACCTGATTCCAGGGATGAATGAGTTGACATATCAAGAACAGCTAAACAATTTAGGCCTTTATTCATTAATGTTTAAAAACATGAGGGGCGATCTTATTGAAGAGCTCAAGGTTCTGAGGGAGCTTGGCTCATTAGATTTTGAGAAGATGTTTCCAATATTGAGGGAGTCTTGAACTGGGGACATAGTTACAAAATAAGAGGGCACGCATTTAAAACAGATGCATAGGAGTTTCTTCATGGAGATTAGATCACTTAAAGTAATTAAGCATTGAAGTTTAAAATGAAGGTAAATAGATTTTTGGAATATCAGGGAGTTATTGACTATACTGAGCTGGAATGAAAGAGGAATCAAGGCCGGAGGTGCATTAACCATGATCTTGCTGAATGGCTGCGCAGGTTTGAGGGGGCCAAATGGCCTGTCCAGGCTCCTGTTCTTATAATAGAATCCCTGCAGTGTGAAAGCAGGCCATTTGGCCCATCGAGTCCATGCTGACCCCCCTCCCCTAAACAGCATCCGACCAGACTCACCCCCTACCCGATTCCTGTAACCCTTCATTACCCACGGCTAATCCACCCAGCCTGTACATCCCTGGGCACTCTGGACAGTTTAGGATGGCCAATCCATCTAATCTGCACATCTTTGGACTATGGGAGGAAACCAGAGCATCCAGAGGAAACCCAGGTAGGCACAGGGAGAACGTGCATACTCCACACAGACAACTGCTCAAGGATGCAATCAAACCCAGGTTCCTGGTAGTTAGGTAGCAGTGCTAACCTCTATTCTTCCTTTTTCCATATTGAGACATGCCTTACATACCCATTACGCAATTTTGAGGCATGAAAACCCACCACTTTAAAAAGAGAGGGTCTTTTTTCTTGAACATAGCTGAGCATTTACAATACAGTCACAGATAGGTAAGCAAGTAAAGCGAGCATTAAACAATCAAGTTACAAGAGTGGTAACAGAGATAATGGGAACTGCAGATGCTGGAGATTCCAAGATAATAAAATGTGAGGCTGGATGAACACAGCAGGCCAAGCAGCATCTCAGGAGCACAAAAGCTGACGTTTCGGGCCTAGACCCTTCATCAGAGAGGGGGATGGGGGGAGGGAACTGGAATAAATAGGGAGAGAGGGGGAGGCGGACCGAAGATGGAGAGTAAAGAAGATAGGTGGGGAGGTGATAGGTCAGTCCAGGGAAGACGGACAGGTCAAGGAGGTGGGATGAGGTTAGTAGGTAGCGGGGGGTGCGGCTTGGGGTGGGAGGAAGGGATGGATGAGAGGAAGAACCGGTTAGGGAGGCAGAGACAGGTTGGACTGGTTTTGGGATGTAGTGGGTGGGGGGGAAGAGCTGGGCTGGTTGTGTGGTGCAGTGGGGGGAGGGGATGAACTGGGCTGGTTTAGGGATGCAGTAGGGGAAGGGGAGATTTTGAAACTGGTGAAGTCCACATTGATACCATATGGCTGCAGGGTTCCCAGGCGGAATATGAGTTGCTGTTCCTGCAACCTTCGGGTGGCATCATTGTGGCAGTGCAGGAGGCCCGTGATGGACATGTCATCAAGAGAATGGGAGGGGGAGTGGAAATGGTTTGCGACTGGGAGGTGCAGTTGTTTGTTGCGAACTGAGCGGAGGTGTTCTGCAAAGCGGTCCCCAAGCCTCCGCTTGGTTTCCCCAATGTAGAGGAAGCCACACCGGGTACAGTGGATGCAGTATACCACATTGGCAGATGTGCAGGTGAACCTCTGCTTGATGTGGAATGTCATCTTGGGGCCTGGGATGGGGGTGAGGGAGGAGGTGTGGGGACAAGTGTAGCATTTCCTGCGGTTGCAGGGGAAGGTAAATTGTGTTCGTATTACATCTTTAAACAATGTTCTACAGTGCTTCAATCAATCAGAACAGTTGATGCTTTCTAATTTTAAGACTCTATGAAACCAAGTACATTACTGTATTGTAATTTCTTTCTAATGAAGCTGACATTAAGTCCAGTTTTGATAAAGAGCACAAATTCCTACATATATGCAGAGATTTATAAGTTTATCATATTGCTATGAACTCCTAAACCCAGTGATGTCAGCATGGCACACTCACCTGAAGCAATGGCGTATGAACATGAGACACAATGTGGGGGAGTCTCCGCCATTCTCGGATTGCGAGACTGCTGGCCATTTCTACCAGACGTTCGATAAAGTTGAGCTGCTGCTCCTCGGGGTGGCAAATAGCCAAATAGCCTCGGTACATGTTAACCTTCCAAGCCATCTCCTTTGGGCAACTCAACTCCACCTAAAGTATTTAAAAGGATCACGGAGTTTACTACAAGATTTCCTCCTTATAATGGTCAATGCAGATATAAAACTTTCAAGAGCACATGGCACTTTCAGAACATAGACACTAACGTAAAGAGAAAAGTTACTTAGGAGAGAAGAGATTTGAACAACATTCTGCACTATGTTTTCATGGAAAATTAGAGTCCTTCAACTCACATCTGTGTGACTGTACAAGCCTCCAACTCAGCAGTAATAATTAATTTTTAAAATTAAAAAAACATTTTTTAAAAAACTTATTTTGAAGGTCTTTCATCAAAAATGGTAACTGACAAGTCAACTAAATTCTGTACACTCTCAAAGCCCATCAAAAGGAGGGGGGAATACAGTTGAACAAATACAGAGATATTATTTCGAACCACTGGAAGGTTAAATAAACAGAGGCTTCAAATTTCAGATAATTGTTAAAAAGGGAGAATACTTCTTCGGGCAGTTAAGAGATGGAACACACTTCTTGAAAGGGTCTGTGTCAATTAAAAAGGAATTTTCAGAAGTGAATTTGAAATATACATCATAGGGAATAAAATAGAGGGACTAAACAAACAGTGCTATCAAACAGCTAGCACTAATATGATGGGCCGAAAAGCCTCCTCCTACGCAGTATGATTCCATAATGATGGATTTATGTGACAGTAAAGCAAGGTTATCAGTCTTGCAGAATCTTTGTTGATCTTTATATGTGTCATGCTTCACAAAACAAACACCAGTGATGAGTGGATAGGAGAGAGAAAACTAAAATTGCACAGACAAGGCTTCCAGAGAGATGGCAACTGAATGATTCTCCCTGACTCAACTATGCTGTTGTCAAATATGAAGGTTATCTTTTACCCTTAAAAATATTTTGATTCTGACAAGATATCACAATATTTGACTGAGCAAAAGGGAAAAAGAATGCCTATGCAAATGGCTAATATAGAAGACAACTCTTTTTATGCTCTTACTCCATGTACATTACTGAAATATAACAGATTAAAAATCAGACACTACTGGGGTTAAGGCACTGTTACACATGAGAGATTTTTAAATTACATAACTGGAGAGGGTGAAGCTTATGGGAGCAAAGATACATGAAGGACTAAATTTAGAATCCACAGGAGGATGCTACAGCATCCTCAGGAGCATTAGACTTCTGGGCTCCAGGCGCAAGATACATAAAATAAACCATGACAAACGGGCACACATGTATATACAGATGCAATACCTTGAAAGTAAAATAATTCCTCAGAAATGTTTTAGTACAGCAGTTTTCAAAGATTCCCGTACTCTTGAAACTGAATTCTATTGCAGCTCCTAATGTGCTTAGCTACCTCAACATAACAACATTCAACGACAGTTGAGTTATGCTGGTGTAATAAAATGCACTATTTACACTGCATTTGGAATAATGTATTCACTTCTGGACAGTGCACCTCAGGAAGGATATGATCTTGGAGCAATGCAATGGAGATTTATTAGAATGATACAGGGGCTAAAAGGTGAAAATTACGTGGACATATTTGAATACAAGCCTAGCAATCTATTGAATATGGAAGATTAAAGGTGATCTAACTATAGCATTTGACATGATCAAAGGATCTGATCGGATAAGTGCAAAAAACTTCCACCATAAGGGAGCCTGTACTCAGTGGATGAAACTTCAAAGTTTGAGCTAGGCTGTTCAGACACGTGTCAGAAAACCTTTGTTCAGAGAGGGTTGGGCAAATCTGGTTGAAGTCGCTGCAGAAAAATATTGTACAAGGTATAACACTTATATTCTACCTGGTCCCATATACATTCCAACTGAATGTTCAGTTAAAATTGGCCCCAGCATATTTTGAAAGATATAGAGGGGGAAAATGCACAGGAACATAGTATGGAACTCAAAAGACATGAAGGACTAGACTTCAGTCTTTTGATCGGGCTGAGCCAGGTTAGCAGAACCTATAACGAATACAGATGATCCAGAGATATGCAAGACAGCTGTTCTAGCATGCATGTCTTTGCAAAAAAAAATGAAAGAAGTTTTTGCTGCTGTGGTACAAGTTCTCCTTTGAACCAAATACATTTAGCTCCAAAGAGTCTTGAGATGAATGTTGCTGGGAACAATAAGGTGCCCTGAACACTTTTCAAAAAGGAACCAACTGCTGTCTCCTTAAATAACAGAACATTCAAACATTTTCAAAATGATTTTAGCAAAATGCAAAGTCATTATGCATCAATTCTCATCAGTTGTAATAAAACACGCCAGCTGTCATGGTCTACAGCTGATGAAATATAACCCCCCCAAGAACTAATGGATGCGATGCCAAAGAGGCTGAATAAACAACAGGCACTGAAGGTTTTTTGTGCAAAAACTCTCGCCTTTGTTCTGAAGTTTCAATCATTAAAATTAACAGAGGAAAATATATATTTACAGAAGTGTGTGTCTCCACTTAATAATATTGTGGACCGTGCAGGTTATCATCTCATTAATAACAACAGTACATTCTGTGTCACATGTTCTTTGTTAAACAGCACCGATACACAAGGGAAACAGCAATAAATGCTGGACTCCATCAACAATGCCCATATCCCATGAATAAATTAATTTAAAAAAAATCAGATGTTGCTCCACTGCAAAAGTCCTAAAATGTGTTTTCTTCCAGAAACTGTGCCTATTTCTCAGATATTGGCACCATCATAAA
The DNA here is from genome assembly GCF_030684315.1 of Stegostoma tigrinum. Classification (NCBI taxonomy): domain Eukaryota; kingdom Metazoa; phylum Chordata; class Chondrichthyes; order Orectolobiformes; family Stegostomatidae; genus Stegostoma; species Stegostoma tigrinum. Next base: position 35,908,380 of record NC_081376.1, on the reverse strand, counting down.
GACAAATTAGTAACAAGCAGATGTTCATGCAATTATTCAGCAGCTGATCCATAAACACAATAAAGCAAAACTAAATGCAATCAATTGTCAGATGAGGAACAGGGCATCTGGGAACATTATCCTCCTTTAGGACAGAAGATTTCCACGTTTGGGGGAGAAAAACAACGTGAGAGCACAACACTGACTATTCAGCAGTTCAGAATGCAATACTGAGGATTGAATATCTGTATTCAATTATAGAAATAGAAGGAAATAGGCTCGATGCTGCAATTGATATCTGGGCCAACTGAAAGCAAGCCATCGCCAGTGTGCAGTTAGCACAAAGTCAGAGACTTTCTCTGCATGGTGCAGAAGGTCACACCAGTCACCCTACAGGCATTCTGTCAAGAAATCATTTTTAAACTCAGCTGGGTAGCCAGCTGGTGCAAAAATCTCTCTGCCATCTACGAGGGTCTTGACATGAAGTAGAAAATTGCATACATAAACCACTCTCGTCTACTAGTCCACAGAGAAGACAGATACACTGAAGGAATATTCACCTCTTAAGTCTAAGAATTTATGTCCAGATCGGCAGAAGCATTTGGCCTCTTAGCACTGGCAACAAGCAACCTCACCCTTTCAGCCAGGGAGGTTTCCCAAAAATTGCAAGTAGAAAGTATTGGATATGCAGACTTAGGGATAAGGGACTTAGAGTATCAGCAAACAGTGGACGCAGAATTCGAGTGTTCTTATAAATTAACCATTAAATAATTTCTTACCATAACATCCAAAGAATTATTTAATCCAAACAAAGTTACATTTAATACCACCAGCCAATCTAAGACTGCATAAAGAAGCACTTGACATGCCCACACTGCTACTGTGAAATTATCCACTAAGGTACAATCGCTGAAAGCAAAGTAGAGCCACTTTACGATAGATATTTTGGAAGTAAATTATGATAATTGAAGGAAAAGCAAAAAGCAATGGAAATGTAAATTATCACAGAACATAAACTGGTGTATCCGTTTCAAAAACTGCTTACCTGTACCAGTGCTTCCTTCATAGCAGCCCAGTTAGAAACTCTCCATGCACATTCCAATACCAGATAAGGATTAACATGGCCTTTAGACTGACCATACTCAGTCAGCGCCTCCCACTGGTTCAGTTCCTTTGAGCAGCTGTTGATTATGAAACAAAATAACAGCAACATGTAGATTAGGCTCATGAGAAAGCAGCATCCTTGATCGGGTTCATAAACATGAACCCATTTAACATCTTTTCCATTACAGGCTGTGTATCGGGGAGGCAACGTCCTAGTGGTACTAATGCCAGACGGTTAATCCAGACACTCAGATAACATTCAGGGGGCCCAGATTCAAATCTTGCATTGGCCGATGGTGGAATTTAAATTAAATAAAATATCTGGAATGAAGAATCTAATGATGACGATGAATTCTTTGTCGATTGTTGGGAAAAACCCATCTGTATCACTAATGCCCTTTACAGAAGGAAACTGCCATCCTTGCCTGATCTGGCCTACATGTGACTTCAGACCCACAGCAATGTAGGGATTGACTCTGAACTGCCCTCTGGGCAATTAAGATGGGCAATAAATGCTGCCTTGCCTGCGATGCCCTCATCCTGTTAACGAATAAACAAAAAAAAATTCTGAACTATGGATGAAAACATTGGTGTATATATCCTGCAATGCCAGTGAGGAATTTGGTTTCCGTACGTGTTGGGAGAACCTCAACATTTAAAGAATCTTAAAGCATATTAAGTGTCCATTTGGCCTGTCATTCATACGATGGCTCTTCGAATGAGCACTGGGTTAGTCCACAAACCTAGGTGCCAGAGGTCTGAAACAAAAGCATAAATTGCTGGAGAAACTGAGCTGGTCTGGCAGTATCTTTGGAAAGAAAGCAGAGCCAATGTTTCAGGTCACAGATCAAAGATCACAGAATCCCTGAAGTGTGGAAACAGGCCCTGCAGCCCAACAAGCCCACACTGAACCTCAGAGCATCCCACCCAGAACCATAACCCACCTGATCTACACATTCCTGAACACTACAGGAAATTTAGTATTACCAATCCACCTAACCTGCACATCTTTGGATTATGGGAAGAAACCAAAAGCACCCGGAGGGAACCCAGGGAGAACGTGCAAACTCCACACAGACTGTCACACGAGGGTAGAATCAAACCTGGGTCCCCGGTGCAGTGAGGCAGCAATGTTAACCACCGAACCACAGTGCTGCCTCCAAAAAAAACTTCATTTAGCAGTTCAGTGACGCTTCATCAGAACTAGCAGTAGCTATTAATTCACAAACCTGCCTTGCAAAATTGCAAACCCAGCTTCTCACATCTCTCCACACAACTGAATCATCTCATCTCTAGTATCATTCTAGTAAACCCACACTACAGGTGCTAAACCTTGCGAAAGGGGGCATGTCAAGAACTGGGCATGGTTCTCCAGCTAAACGCAAGCAGGGATATGGGAAAGATTAAGTGTAATATCATGCTGCATGACCAAAAATCACCACTGTAACAAGTATCCAAACAGAGCAACTCCAAGCCAAGGGAGGAAGGAAGAGATGAGGTTTTGGTTATAAGAACTGCATTAGCCAGTGTTGCTGCTTAAAACCTTCATGCCAGCTAGGAAGGTAATATACTTACCGATTCCAGTGGTCTTCCCACAGCTGATACTCTGGAAATATGGCAGGTGATGCATTATTCCTTTCATTCTCTTTTCTGGCTTTATCCATTGCCTTCTCATAGGTTTCTTGTGCCTTCACAAAAATATAGACTTGATTACTCTAGAACCATGGTTGCAAACCAATATTAAAAAAAATCTAAAATACAGCAAAACAATAGGCACGGTATTGTTTAATTTGCAAGCTGCTTTTCTCCACAAAAGGTATTCCCAAATATTTCGCAGCATAGATTCAGGCCAATCACTCAAACTGATCAATGTTAGTATTTAAGTCCAGATGAGGTCTTTGCCTCCAACTTCACCTCATCTTATCAGGGCATCTTTCTATTCTTTCATCTCCCACCTGACAACACAGGGAGCCAATTAGCCCAGTTGGCTGGAGGGCTGGTTTGTGATGCAGGGTGATGCCAACAGTGTGCATTCAATTCCCACACTGGCTGAAGGTGCCATGAAGGATTCTCCTTTTCAACTTCTCCCTACACCTGAGGTGTGGTGATCCTCAGGTTAAACTAGCACCAGTCCTCTCTCTCTGATGAGAGTGTAACCTTATGGTGACTTTATCTCTCTGCTCACTTACCCAGCTCCCTCTATGTTCAAGTTAGAAACATACAGAAAATCAAATGTGCTGAAGACCACGTGCACACATTTGTAAAGATCAAATGAATATACACACATTTTCTCTCATCGGGGAGAGACTTGCTCTTGCTGCTGCTAGAATGGTCTCCACAATATCAGAGTTCTGATTTTATTCAAAAACAGCAATTTCCCTCCCTTGATGATAGATAATCAACATCTGTCATCATCCTAAATGGCCACATATGACATATGAATTGGGTGGATCCATGAAGGAAAAACTCAGCACCTCACATTTAAAAAATTACCAGTCACCTACTTACAGATAGCATAACTATCATGGTATTGCCAAGGAAAACTACAGATTATTCACTGGCAAACAAAGAATGTGTCCCAGGCTGCTATCTTCCATGATTAGTATTTCTTTACCATGACCATTCCCCTAAAGTTACTACGAGAAAATTACAACTTAAATTGGAATACCTGAACAGGTCCTTAGCATGCATTAGGGAGAGTTTATAAAACATTAACTGTGAAATGAAAGCAGATATCTCAACTGTTTGACGTAGTATGAATCCCAAGACCCTCTGAAGTGTCTAAAAGACATACTTGCTCAAAGAAACCATGTTGTTCATACGCTATTGCTGTAGCAGTCTCAGGAAATTTGCATCGTTTTTGCCAAAGGCCAGCCCACATATCCTCCTCTTGCAATAACGAGTACAATTCTGCCAGTGAATCTAAAATTTCCTGTGAACATAATTAAACCAGTTCTGTGTAATTATAAGTTATTTCTGTAAAAAAAAAATTAAATCACAGATATCGAGTTGGTCATGTACAAAATTCTATACTGATAAACTCTAGTTATAGAATCAAGCAAAGGAGGAAGCCATTCAGCCCATTGTGCCAATTCTTTCAAAACGCTACAGTGGTAGTACCACTCCCATGCATGGTTCTGTATCACCGTGCACATGCTTCCTTTTCAAGTATTTATCCAATTCTCTTTTGAAAGTTAAATCAGAATCTGCTTCCAACTCCTGGCACTGCATTTGTCACGATGTCTCACTGTCAAAACTATTTCACCTCATTCTGCCATTTATGTCCATTATCCTTCTTATCTACTCCGTCAAAATACCTTACAATTTTGAACATGTCTACCAAATATCCCTGTAACACTTTTTGCTCTAAGAAACTCAATTCTAGTGGTTCCTGGCATGTTACCATTTTAGTAAATCTTATCTGACTATTAGCCTGACAAAAGAAAACTGTGCATAATAGAATCTGTGCATTACCACAGTTGGTAGATTAATTTGAAACAGTGTTATTTTTGTCTTGGCTAACATTATCAGTAAGTACTATATAATTCTACCTGTCAGCCACCTGATCGGATAACTCCCAACATGGTAAAACAAATATGAAATGGCTTAGGAAGCAGCATTAGGTGAAAATGGATTGAACAAAAAGAGTTTATTATTTGTTGTTCACATCTCCACCTACCACACAACTTTACTGTATCAGACAATAGAAACCAGAGGAAAACATGAATAGCAATGAAACTGAGAAAGATCAACTTAGAAAAAAGATAGTGAGGTCAGGCAATAAATAAAATTGAGTTAAACTGGGAAACAAAGTAAATGATAACAGATGAAGGGAATATTTTGTCCATTGCTATTAAGTTAATCGCGAAAACAACTGAATTGGTACATAAGTGACAAGGCACAATGAAGTTAAATGCATCAGGACCCAGGTTTCACCATCCCTCAGTGATCAGAAAAATTCAGTAATATTGTTCATGCAGTGCAAAATCAAATACAACCGATAGTCCTTAGTCACGATGCTTTTGAGCATCAAATTGGCAATGACACCAAACAACAGATGGAGAGACCATGAATCAAGAGGCCACCTTATGTTTTCAGACAAAAATATCCCTTGAGGTCCTTTTGCATTCATAACTAGAATTTAAGCAAGTTCACTTGTATTTCTTTGAAACAAGAGGTGTCCAATTTAAGAACAGCAAGTGAGGGTGGCTACTGCAATGTAGAACAACTGTCTGCCCTTTGACTGTGGTATTGTGCAATGTAGTAGTGATTGAAACCAGGAGGGTTTCATTCCACCACTGGGATGGACCAAATAGCCCGAGTGCTTTATAGATTCTATCCTCAGAAAAGGACAGAAGCTTTTCTTGGCATTGCAGCTCAGTTGTTGGGAGGGCAATAGGAAATCAGTTACTGATAGAGTCCCTTTCAGCCTTGGTCCAAGCACCTTTACGTACATCATACTCTTTGTCTTTTTGCTGTATTTTGGGTCTTGTTTCTCATGACAGATGAACTTCAATTCTCAGCCTATTCACCTGATATTCCAGATAATTATCCGCAAGTATTTAACAAATCCTGTGTGTTCAGGTACTGACTTTACATTAGCAAACCAACAAAAAAAAAATAAATTCAATAAAAAAATGCAACTTCATGCCCCCTTGCTGAGTAAACACATTAGAAGTAGCAGCAGATATATGCCATTCAGTTCCTCAAGCCTGCTCTGCCACTCAAGGAGATCATGGCTAATCTGAATGCAACCTCAACTCCTAATTCTACTTTTCAACTCCAACCCCTGATAGATTTTTTACCACTTCACTTAACAAGAATCTACTTAACCTCTGCTTTTGTAACATTCAAAAACCCAACTTTCTATCAAAATGCAGTAGGACCTTCTGAAATGTTCTGTTTTAAACAGGCAATCAAATTTTTTTTTTAAAAAATGTATAATCCCCAGTCCTATCTTCTCCAACAAAAGGAAACATCCTTTTCACATCAGTACATTCACTGGTTCGCCTTTATCCACAACACATGCTCCCTCCCCAAAGAAATCCAACAAATTGAATAATATTTTTCCTATATTACTCAGTCTGAAAAGGCAAATTAAAAGATAGATTATTTTTGGTACTTAAAAAATTATCATTTTGAAAAGCACATATCCAATTTTGGCCTCTTGCACATCCTTAATTTATTTACTCCACTACTGGTTTCTGCATCATTGCCCTAATTGCTAATCAGGCATCTGTAACATGCAATTCCTGCAAACTAAGGGAAACCTTTGCAAAATTGCAATTATACATATATTTCATATTTATATTTATCATGTGATGCCATTCACTTTTCAGCCCTGTGTTCATTAGCATAAACTGGCATAGACTAGCAATTCTAGCATTTTGAAATTCTTATACTGGTTTTGAAATTCTTACATGGTCTCATCCCACCCTATCTCTGCAACGTCTACGAATCCCACAGATATCCAGGAGCTTTACATTTTTCTGATTTTGGTTTCTTGCGCATCTTCCATTTCAATTACTCCACCATTGGTAACAACCCCTTCAGCTGTCTGGGTTCCACAGCTTTGGACTTGCTTTCCTGATCTTCTGCTGTCCTCCTTAAAACCGATCTTCAATGGGGGTTTTGGTGACCTGCCCCAACATGGGTCAGTATCAATTTTAGGCTGACACCTCCCCTTTCTACCCACTTGGGATATCTATGTGCTTTGAAGGCAGACAAAAAATTCAAGTCCTGGTTGAGGCAAAGAAGCACTTACTTGTGGAGGCGGAGTGATGCTTTCTTGCTCATAGAATTCAGACGTCTGACGTGGTTTAATCTGAAGACTCAAGCCTTTTTCAAAAGCCTGGTGCTCCAGCATCAATGTGGATCGAAACCAGAGGTTGTGCGTTTTGCCCAGATACTTCAGTACACAGGGTCTGATGGAAATGTGGGGGACACACTGGGACATCGCCTCAACAAAACAGTTCAGAGCACTTGGCTGGCAGTCTCTCTGTACTTGATGACTTCCGCTGCACAGAAAAGGACTTATCTCTCCTGCCAGAGCCTGAGAAGCAAAAAAGTATAACAGCCACTTGGAGAAAAGATTTTTGAAGCATTCATATTTCTGGCACTCTGGTAAGTATTCTGCCTTAACATTTTAGAGCTTAAGTTTAAAAACTTGTTCAAATTTTACATGACTTACTGCTACAAATGCACACAGTTAAAAGTTTCAGCAGAAAAAAAAGTGGCATTGATGGTGCTGGGACACAAAGAAATTGCTGTAGGAGGATCACTGGACACCAAAAATGTTAACTCTGCTCTCTCTGCACCGAGGCGAGCAGATCTGCTGAATTCCTCCAGCAATTTCTCTTTTTGTTTTAGATTTCGAGCATCCGCAGTTCTTGTATATATTTAAGGCCAAGATTGGTAGATTCTTGATCGGTAGGTGAATCAAGGGAAAGGGCAAGAAAGTGAACATGGGGACTATCAGATCAGCCACAATGCTACGGAATGGCAGAGGAGGCCAGAGGAGCCAAATGGCCTAATCAGGTTCCTATTTCCTATGGTCTTATAGTTGGATCAAATGTAAATTCTAGGTGTGTGAGGCTAGAGTGACATGTTGGCTAAATTGAGTATGGCTGCAAGCTTGCCATCCTTGAAGGATATTAATGAGCCAGTTAGTGCTGAAGAATATCATGATGATCATTTTTCTCTAATTTGTTGAACTGAATTTATAGCAAGTCATGATAGCATACGAACTCTCAACGTCTAAGTTGTTTAACCAACACAATAGTCATGACACCCAGCAAGGCCAAGGGCTGAACCTTCTATATTATGATATCAAGCATTTCTCTATTGCTAGCTACATATGGTCAGAGAACTTTGAAAATACATGCTCCATGATTCCAAGGTCACTACAATCATGTTGAGAACTGCTAGGCTCGACAGTAAAAAAAAAACTTTGATTTTCATTTTAAACCTCTCACTTTCAATTTTAAGACTATGCTCCTTTGATCCAAACAATCCTAATACCTATATCAGTCACGATTCAGTGGATAGTTCTCTCACCTTGAGGTTTATTTTTTATTCACTCATGGTACGTGGGTATTGCTGGATGGTCAGCATTTATTACCAATCCCTAGTTGCCCTTAAGGCGATAGTGGTGAGCTGTCGTTTTGAACCACCACAGTGCACATACTGTAGACTGACCTACAATGCCCTTCATGAGAAGATTCCAGGATTTTAACCCATTGACAGTGAAGCATCAGTGATATATTTCCAAGTCAGGATGAGTGGCTTGATGCGGTAACTTGCGGGTGGTGGTTTTCCCACATTCAAGCTATTCTTGTCCTTCTAATTGGAAATGATCATGGGTTTGGAATGTGCTGTCTAAGGATCTGCAGTGCATCTTGTAGATAGTACACACAGCTACTACTGAGCATCGGCAGTGAAAAGAATGGGATGCTTGTAGATGTACTACCAATCAAGTGAGTTGCTTTGCCTGGATGGTGACAACCTTCTTTAGTGTTGTTGGAGCTGCATCCAGCAAGACAAGTGGGGCGTATTCCATCACCCTCCTGAGTTGTGCTTTGTTGATAGTGGACAGGCTTTGGGGTGTTGGGAGGCGAGTTACTTGCCACAGTGCTCCTAGGGTCTGACTTGCTCTTGTAGTTACAGTGTTTATGTGTTGAGTCCAGTTCAGTTTCTGGTCAATGGTAATCCCAAGGATGTTGATAATGTGTTCAGTGATTCTAGCACTATTGAATGTCAAGGGGTGGTGGTTAGATTGTCTCTCATTGGAGATGGTCATTGCCTGGCATTTGTGTGGCAACAAGGTTACTTGCCACTTGTCAGGCCAAGCCTGGATAATGTCCAGATCTTGTTGCAGTTGAACATGCACTGCTTCAGTATCTGAGGAGTCATGAAGAGTGAATATCGTGCAATTATTGGCAAACCTTCTGACCTTTTGATGGATCAAGTTGAAAATCTTATGCAACAATGAGAGTGCTTCATTCTCAGAGATGATGACTTTCATGGGACATTAAACTGAGGCACTTACTGATGGAAATTATCCTACGGTGCTACTGAGATGAAGAAGGGAGTTTTCCCTAGAGCTCTAACTAATTTTTAGCCCTCAATCAACACCATAAATAGATATTGCAACTGGGAGATTTGAAGAGTGTAGTTTCTGGATTTCATTAGGTAAACATAAAAAGTGTTTCCTTAAGTGGACAAACTATGTTAATATGAGGACAATAAAATAATTAATTGGAAAAATGTCAGGACTGAGCATTTTCATCCGAACACTCACATGCTGTTGCCTATCAGATAGTATCTTCCAGAGCCTTGGAAAGAGCTGGATCCAGGTTTTCTCAGCCAGTGCTGTGCTAATGTGACATAATTGAACATATGCACTCAGCAGTGCTCCAGTCTATCAAAAGGAAAAGAAAAAAAAAGTCAGAATACAGAAGAAACTAAAAACTCTAAATCCCCCACTCACAAACATACAAATTTACTTCGGTTAAAAAGCAGCAGCACACTAAATCCTGAAGCAGGGGCTTCATTTCTATTTCTGGTCCATCATTAAAAGGACATTATAAAACAATTGCTGCTGTAACTTCTCAATAAAGGGTTTCTTCTCTACTTGATATTCTATAGTAAAATATAAAACACAAAAAGGTATCAAATGAAGCCAAACCAACTGTGCAAATAAATCTAACCTGTGATTTACCAGTCAACCTTGGCCAGGTAAAATAACAAAATAAGGACTGTGTAACACAGTGAGACTGCTTCAGCCAAAGCCACTAATGCATCATTCATTGCCATTACTGGCGTTTATTTGCATAAGCAGGCCATCTGCAATTTAATTGAGGGCTCCTCTCAAATATCACTGCGTATAATGGTACATTTAAACAATATCAAATTTTACCTTTTCAACACAAGTTGGGTTAGTAACCGACTCCTCTATTCATATCATAGAATCTTGCAACACAAGGAGACCATTTTACCCAGTGTGCACCTGCCAGCTCTTTCAAAGAGCTATAACATATATTTGGTTGGGACACACAGTGGTGGTACCCAATCCCTAAAAACTGCACCGAAGTGCTATTGTCGCCGAGGGACGCGAGGTCAGGCGATTAGCTCATCATAAATGTTTTCTGCGAAATATAAGGGGCACAGATCATTTTCGGGGCTTTTATTGAACATTATTCTACCCACATGCACCGCGCATATACATATCGTAACATTTGAGACTTCCTGCCATTGTTGTTGTAATCAGGTCTCCTATCGATATTCTGGAGATGCCGAGCCTCTGGAGGATGTTTGCGCTTTTGTCGTAGATGAGTCCACGGCATGATATTATCACCGGAGTTTGCTTAATCGTTGAGATCCTGTGGCCAGTCGCTGTCAAATACCTAAGTGTTGCGGTTACAACTTCATCACTCCCATATTTCTCGATCTTCATCTTCCATGTCTCCTCCAGTCGTGATTCCAGTGGCACCGCAACATCACAGATATAAGCAGTCTCACCCTCAATCATAATGATGTCTGGTTTGCAGAACGAGACTCTCAATGGTATTCTCGGCTCCACAATCACCTCCACATCCTTTAATCGCCGCATCTGACGTACGAGTTGTTTCATTACACGATTATGTCGTGCACAGCGCGCGTCATGTGTTATCTCACAGCTCTGCAATATATGATGGAGAGTCTCCGGACTGCCACAGTTCCCACGGCATTTACAGTCACCCTGGGCACGAGCTCCCCGAGATCTTCGAACTTTCGTCGAAAGCGAGCCTGTTCTTAATTGAGTAGCTCTTATGAAGAGTCTCGGGAACATCCTCTCATTATTCTGTAACCATCTATGCGATACTTGATCTACCCTCACACCCTGTAAGATCTTGCAATCCGCGTGGGACACTAGACGTTTCTTCCATTCTTCCTTAACCTCTTCTACTGTGGAAACCTCCACTCCTCCAACCTTACCCGGTTTAATCATTCCTCTACATACTGGCTGGAAGGATCCCAGCGTCACCAACGCCCGGATCCAGGGTATGTCCTTGGCCAAGAGACGTTCCATTCGCCTCCCCTTCTCAATCGGGATTCTTGCTGAAAATGATGGAATCCCGAGTCCCCCATCTCTTAAGGAAGAATGTATAAACCCAATGGGGGCATCCTTCGGGAGACGAAGCCAAGTTCTAACTGACTGTCTGATTTGCCGATCTAGAGCCTTTAAGGTATTCCTATGGGCCTCACCCAATGTTAGGGTATATTTCATCTTCGGAATTAGATAAGAACGGACAATTTCCACCCTTTGCTGTGGTTTCAAGGGGGCCCCGAGTAACCTCCCGAAGCATATCACTGAGGATCTTCTTATGTGGTATTGGCGCTCGTCCCTTCCAGTTTAACTGGATTCCAAGATATTTGATCTGGTCAGTTGGACCCATTGCTGGAATGTCCATACCCTGTACCTTGATATTCATTTCTTTGACAGCTACCTTTTTGTTCTTCTTAGAACCAACGATCGAGAGAGTTCTTGATTTTCCCGGATTGATCGTCATTCCGGCCATATCCAAAGATGTTGACAGCTTGGATAGTTTTTCCCGCAACCGTTGTTCATTCTCAGCCATCACCATCAGATCGTCTGCGTAGGCAACCACATCCACTTTCTCTCCCGCAAATTGGTAACCTATGCTGCGGTCGGCCAAGTCGATCACCTCATCCATTGCCATAATGAATAGCAACGGAGATAGCGGATCCCCTTGCCTCACCCCTCTACCAGCTCTTATCGCAGAGGTACCTAAAAGGGCTTCTGCCCCCTCAAGGCCACTTTTCAACAGTCACCAGTGGGGGAGGTGCACCGAATCCCACCGCCGATCTGAAGATCGTATCATGGGCGACCAGATCAAATGCTTTCGAGAGGTCGACGAAAGCACAAGATAGATTGTCAAATCTTGCTCGAGCTTCACGCAATATTGCCGTTACCAGTTGTGTAGCTTCATATGTACCGTCCGTTCTTAAGAAACCGAATTGAAATGATGGCAAATTCAAACAGTTCATCCATCTCTCAGCCAGGATCTTATGAAGGACCCGGAGCACCACCGACGTTACATTTATCGGTCTCAAGTTTGAGGGATGTTCGATTTTTCCCTCTGACTTCGGGACCAATGTTATCCGGGAAACGCGAAGCCTCTTCGGGACATACTCCAGAGCGATAATAATGTTAAAATATGCAGCCCACACATTTACGTCTGCTGCTGCCATCTGCTCGGCTGATATCCTATCAACACCCTTAGAAGCCGTTATGGCTTTCTTCACATCCTCTACCTCACATGGAGCGACTAAATCCCAACGTTCTTCCAGGACTTTCCGAATCGGCCTGTCATCCTTTCTGGGCTCGCGTGACAAGAGACCCTCCCAATATTGAAATGTACCTTCAGGCCAGCCCTTATCAGCAGCGACCATGTCCCGCCACTCCCCACGGAGGATGGTCTTAACAATGTCTCCCCTCCATTTTGCCCAGTGAGCTTGGACATGAGCATACTCCTTCCGTCGTCGCTGCTTGGCATTCAATCGTTGCGTCGTTTCTGCTGTTACCCGAACCTTTGATGGTATCCATTTCGCCTGCAAATTCTCCTCGGCATGTTCATCCAATGTTTTCCTAGCCTCTGTCAACGAACACTCCCCTTGGATGACCCGCTCGACCAATCGCCGTAGTAGAAGGCATCCAAACACCTCCATGTGAGCATCTCGGAGCTGTTGGCTAGCCGCTAACAATAAGCGATTACGCCAACCCTCACACGTTACTGAAGGATGTTTCTCTTGAGATTCCGTGCGGGCTTCTCGAGTCTCTCCTCTTTCCGGGGTTACACCAGGTGTCGTCACCGTTAGAGGTTGTTCTTGTTTCGTCGTATCCCGTTCTCGAATGGTAAGCTCCGGGTCCTGTAACGCCACAGTGGCTACTCCATGGTCCCAGGGTTCTGTTGCCTTCGATTCCTCACCCGATAGTGTGACGGAGATTTGCCGTCCCTCTATTGTGTCCGAAGACACTTCCACCATCGGGCTTCGTTCTCCCACTTCCGGCCAACCAATGGATCTCAGTCTAGCGCGCACCGCCTCTGAGGACCGTCCTAATTGCTCAGCCAGGGCTTGGTAGACAACCTTTTTATCCATCCCGGGCCTCCAGTGGGTGGCAGTATAATCTCTTATCCGCTCATCCTCGTAAGGCTCCCATCTTCTTTTCACCACTTTCATACCTTCTAATTTCCTCTGGTTGTCTACTTCCGCATGTTGTCGACGCTGATGCTGGGATAGTCCGATCTTCGTACCAAAGGCGGCTTGACATATTTCACACTTCCAGATCGGCACGGCTCTAGTCTCACCCTCTGCAAAATGCATCCTTCTATGTCCATTAAGTCCAGATCTAGATCTGTACTCCTTACCACAATGTTCGCAGACAAACATCGCGGTCCCTCTTTGACTGCTGTGTGCCGAGGCAGTGGCCTCGGACACATCTATGTCTTGTTGTGACGTAGCACAGCAGCGGGACGTCTTGGGGGGGGAGCTAACCCCCCCCAGACGTGGTCGGTCGGCTCTTGGTCAGGCGAGGCCTGCTTCCGGGGGAACCACGAGGAGGTGGCCGACCTGTAACTAGATGTCATAGTTACTCCAAACTAGTTCATTCTTCCACCATAGTCCTGCAAATTTCCCCCATCATGTATTCATCCATTCTTTTTTGAAAGTGACCAGTGAATCAACTGCTAACAGTCACTTAATAATTTAATTCAAGTACCAAAGTATTACTTGGCAGACATGATGATTCAGGAGTTTGATATATATTTTCCCCTTGATTCAGAATGATGAGCTACTTGTGTTCTCCATGTGGGCATTACGCATCATTCTTTACTCAAACCTCTAACTTAAAAGGAAATACCATACTAAACAATAAATTAAACTGCAAACTTAACAGCATGATTAAACACAATCAACACTTGCAGGTGAACTTTACTTTTATTAGCTAACTGCGAATTGTCATAGCAAACACGGTTGATATGCTCTCACACACTCAATCCTACTCTTTCATACTAGTTGCTGTTTAAGCACCAAGGCACTCAGTTATCTTAGCAGCATTCTGTCTAAACATTCTCTCTCGATCACTGCTACTCTGTTCCCAACATCCCTTGGAGGCCCACAGTTTGCCACTGTCCAGAAAAAGAACATCATATAAAAGGTAGCACGGTGTAGAGCTGGATGAGCGCAGGTCAAGCAGCATCAGAGGAGCAGGAAAGCTGATGTTTCGGATCTAGACCCTTCTTTCTATTCTACTGTCTCTCCAGGCCCTCTTGGCACCTCTCTCAATGATCAACCACAGACATTCATCCCAGGCCTCTGACTGATTTCAACATGCAACCCCAGATATGAGACACTAGAACTCGGACTGCTGTCTTTGCACCTCCCCAACTGATGATGTGATCCTCTGACCACTGCTGCTGCTAGTCCTACAATTCCAACAGTTTTCCCTCTCCTAGGCCAGAGGCAGACAGTTCCCCAGGATCTTGAGTAGCCCAAGCAAATGATTGACAACGGCCAAACTGATTTGTGTGTGGTCTGTGCCCATAATTGACAGTACCAGGGGTTCCTTACAGACAACCTTGAGCAGATTCAAAACTAGCTCCACTCAATTGCTGGCAAGGCCATTTGGTTAAATAAATGTGCAGTATTTGCACAGAGCAGGAACAAAGCACATGATGCAAATGTGAGATTGATAGCTCTGTGCTGTACAGCAAGGCATTTCTTTCCCCTCTCAACACTCCACATCCACTATTAAGCTCTAATGACAAGCCTGGCAAAACAGCATATTAATAGGACAGTACCAATTGCCCCATTTCTGGCTTAAGTATCAATATGCTAACTTGCATGGAATGTCAAGGAGCAACAAGGAAAGGCCCAGATGTTACAAGAATGTAGAAGAGTGCTAAGTTAGTGAGCATTAAGACAGCGAGCAAGCAGCCCCATGATGCAACCAAGTCCAGTCCATAAACTATGCCTGTCCCTGCATGCAAAGCTGTCTTTTAATGCCAGCTATCAGTGCTGCCTGCAAGCGGATCTGAGGTGCCATGATGATTGCGAGGAGTTGGCAAGTGTCAGATGCTAAAATTGGCTGACCAGGGCTGTCAGAGTGTAATTGGCAGTCATGGATCGTGTCTTAAGATGCTGTTTGGTACTGAGCAACATGAAAGGCTCCACACAGTCAGCAACGAGCTGAAGTCGCCAGGTACCTATTCTGACTTGCATGTTGAGAAGTCTCTAACCACCTCAACTGTCATATTTGCTAAGATAGCAAGCTGAATATCAATGAGGTGTGATGCAGTGTTTATTTGGTGTTTAATAAGCTATAAACCCCGTCATTGGGACCTCGCACCTTGCCACCTGGCAGATACATAAAGATACTACAGGTCGCTCCTAAAGTCAAGATAGCCCTGCCTGGCCATTTTTTGGCCAGAGTCTGCCACAAATATCACCATAGCCTAGAAGAGTCAGGTCCTTATAAGGTTCACCATTGAATCCAGCTCGCCTGAATTAAATTTCATTTTATTCACCTTAACTTCTCTCAAAGAGTCCAGAAACTTATCATGTCTGTTTGTCAACATATGCAACTGGTTCCCAGCATCTTTTTCAGACTGTTCCTTGGTTTTCGGGGTACCACTTTGATCTCCTGGTGCCAGCTCAATATCAATCTCCACATCCTAAACAAGTTAAAGAACATATATAAAACAGCCAGTCAGTCATAATTATTTTTGCTGCCATGTCATTACAATAAATTCTAATGTGATGGAAATTTTAATAACAGGACAAAATAGTAGCATAACTGTGGAATAAAACATTCTCATACAAGTAAGAACAGCAGATAGCTTCATAGGGCAACATGGTGGCTCTATGGTTAGCACTGCTGCCTCTGTACCAGAAGCCCAGATTCGATTCCATTCTCAGGTGACATTGTGGAGTTTGCACTTTCTCCCAGTGTCTGCATGGGTTTTCTCCAAGTGCTCCGGTTTCCCTCCACAGTCCAAGCGTGTGCAGGTTAGGTGGATGGGTCATGCTAAATTGCCCATAGTGACTAGGGATGTGTAGTTTAGGTGTGTCAGCCATGGGAAATAGAGAGTTACAGGGAAAGGTCGGGGTGGGGGGTTTGTATGTCTGCATGGGTGCTTTTTGGAGGGGTGTTGTGGGCCAATTGGCCTCCTTCTGTGCTGTAGAGATTTTATGATTCGATCAATAAAGTCTGGAGGCCTCTTGCAAAATTCCACTTTCCTCAGCTCCACCATTATTTTCATCTGCTTGGGCCTTAACCTCTGGAATTCCCTTCCTATACCTCATCACCTTTAGGATCTCCCTTATAACCTCCTTTGGTCATGTTTTTGGTCATTTTTCCTGATATCTCCTTAAGTGGCCCTTGTCCTGGAGAACACTGACAAATGTTTTACCATGTTAAAGCAACTTCTCGTTAGTTTTTAAATAGGGCAATCTAGCAATTCGGCAACACTGTTGAAATTCAGTTCAAAATCAAGGCAGCAAACGTGCTTGGTTTCCACTCACAAGCATGGCCATACTGTATAACAGATGATTGTTTTGTTAGGATAAACGCAAACAAACGTGTTAACATCTATAAATGAATGAATACATTGTTAAATACTGGTGCGGAAAAGCAGAGTATTCCCCGAAAAAACTAAATCTGCAGTAGCATCTGGGTTCTTGTGTTGTTTTGACAGCAATGTGTATTTTTTTGATGATGGGAATACCAGAGTTATAGGCTAGGCCAGCTTTTATTAACTATCCCTATGCAACACAGTTTCCTATCTAAAAAGGATGGAATGCACTGCAGTACTCTGTTATTCTGTCAAATGCACATGAAAGGGTACGTATGTACACTATTCTATAATTGACACTCACTTCTGTAGATAACTACTCCTCTCCAGTAACCTTTCCCACACTCATCTCCCAAAACTTCATGAATTGATTTGGTTTTATAATCTCAAAATAATATTAGCACTCTGTCAAAAGGACTCCCTAATTGCATGTATCTCGAGCTCGTCATACACAGAGGAAATCTTTACATGAAGAATAGCACTTAGCCTGAAGGCAAATCAAATTTCTCTCACATAATTAACAAGGATTCCAATCAAGGAATCCAGGGTTTGACGTACTTTGTACAATGCACCAATTTGATATGCTTAGTTACAACCTGCCTCCAAATTTTGCTTACATATCATTTTATACTATTTGACAAACAACTGATTTGTTTGTGTCAACTCTGATCTACTTCATTTGCTTGCAGCCAAAATCAGAACCGGGGCCATAAATGTAACTTTGTCAGTATTAGACACAACACAAAATTCAGGAGAAATTTCATTATGCAGAGAGTTGTTGAGTGTGCAATTTGCTACATGTGGATTGCTGAGACAAATAATGAGAAGTTAGACAAGTCTATCAGGGAGAAAGTAATAGAAGGATCTATTAAGACAACATGAACTGGAATGGCCGCAAGCTCAAGTGGAGGAGTAAATACGACGTGAACTTTTTGGACCACCTGGCCTGTTTCTGCTTTGCAATAGTTATTTTGGCAACATTAAAATTAAATATGAACAATCAAACCACCTCCTCCTTGCTCTCACTGTTCTCCCTCTCCCTGGGCTCTTGTTTCACATGTGTCACCATGGCGAAGGCTGCACGATCGTGGCTGTCAGCCAGATTAATGACGTTGGTGATGGATGGCAGCATAGCACCTTGACAGTTGGTGCCAATGGTGGTATTTTTTTCACATACCGCAAGGAGAAGCTGTGGAAGAAGAATAAAAAACAAAAGGGAAATGCAATAATCAAAATGACGCTCATGCAGGGCTTGGCAAGATAATAAATATTTTAAACCAACAAATCACCAATTCTTCCTTCAAAGAGAGGCACGTTTTTAAACTCTAAACATATTGGCAACATCACTAGGGGTCTGACTTAAAGAAGTTAATGAGTCAAACAACATGGAAGAGCCTAAATAACACTCAGCTTAAATGACTGGATCCCAAGGTTAAATACTTCATGTAATGTATCAATATATCTCCCAAGAATGAGATCAATCAAAGCAATTTCTCCACATTAATTAAAGAAATAAAAATCAGAATAAATCATTTAATTGTACTGTTATGTGCAAGATTCTGACTAAGACTGCTTAGCCCAAAGGACCAGCAAGAAAATGCTCTTCCAGGGCAGAAGTGGCATGACTGGGCCAGAACATGTCAACAACCTCGACTGGAAAGTGAATACCAGGACTGGATTCAGCTGGGATAAACAAGCTTCTTGTTAGCATTCACTGCGCAGAGGTACCAATCTGGGCAAGTATCAGGGAATAGATAAATGTCTATTTATCTGTGGAGTGATACTAGTGCCAATATCTTCAGAAAAGTAGAAAGGAACATAATTGAATTGCTGGCTTGTAGAAGAGAGAAATCTAATAAAATGTAATCCATAAAATTAAAGAATAAGCTGCAAGCCACCTGCCAGAAGATAGAGGGGAGACCTGATAGATGTCTTTAAGATGACAGAAGGGTTTAATTAGATAAGTGAAAAGATATTGTTTCTACTTGTGGCAGAGACCAAAAAAAAGGTCATAAATATAATGTGGTCATTAATAAATCCAATAGTGAATTTAGGAGAAGTATCTTCACCCAGAAAGCTGTTAGAAAGTGGACTGCGGTGCTGCAAGGATTGATCAAGACTAGTAGTATAGACGCATTTAAGAGGAAGTTAGGAAGAATTGAGAAAAAGTAATTGAAGGATATGATTATGGGATTAGATCTGATCAGGGAAAAATACAGTTCCTGGGATTCTGAACCTGGATCACAGATCAGGAAAGACACTCAGCATGCACCAATGAAAACAATGCAATCACAGTGCGCATGATTCCATCATCTCGGGTCAGAAATTGTAAGATTAAAGCACAGATCCTAAAGAACTTCAAGGCTGGAAGAAGTATTTCTCAGTAAACTGGAGTGAGCCATTGATCGGAGGCCAAAGATGAGCTTTTCTGGGAAAGTGCAACTTCCATGTTAAACCAGAGTATGTGAAAAGAAACAAATAAGAACTTTGGGAAGTGCATATTTAAGACTAAATTGCTGCAGTTTTTATTTGCCTTTTAGTTTTGCAATTTTATCCACATCATTTAAAAAACTTCAACTTTAATACCCTTCACAAGTAAATTCTTCCAAAGTTCACTTTCAAATTCCCTCACTGAAGGGCTGATTCTAGTTGGGTGTAGGCAGTCTACGATTTGAATCTGTGATCTTTATATATGGATTGGCAAAGTTGTACACTAAAGAGTGCCCTTACCCACTAAAACAGTTATGTATCTATAACCTATTTGAACTATCTTTTATCTGTATACTTATTATCAACTTCATTACATTACAAATTCTTTAGCTACATTTATAATGGCTCTAGAGCTGAGGAACTTTATTTAAGCAGGGAGACAAGAAAACGTTAGGATCTTTCTCCTTAGAGCAGAGCAAGTTTAGTAGAGATGTTCAAAATCCATAAGGGTACTATTAAGATGAAGAAGAAAGTATTTCTGTTGCCAGAAGAATCGTAAACGAAAGGTTGTAAAAATCACTGTAGTTCTATCAGACCCTAGAATTGCTCTCTCACAGAGAGATGACTGGTGGTTGGTTAGCCCAGGGGTCACCATGCCTCAGGAAAGGGGGGAGGACAAGGACGAGAGCACTTCATGGTAACCTCAGCCAGTATCAGAACTGAACCCAAAGTTGCCATCACTCTGCATCGCAAACCAGCCCTTCAGCCAACTCAGCTAACCAACTCCAAACTAAGGGACTTAAAGTAAGTGGTAAACGAACCAGCAGGCAGATGATTTGTAGACCCAACAAAAACTTGATGTAAATCCTGCTGAAGGACAAAAGATTAAAGGTATTGAAAGATAGATGCTTACCAAAAATTATGCTGGAAAAGCATCTTCTGTTTCTGCCAGACATGCAGCTAAGGTTTAAAATTTTAGGTGAATGATCAATGTAATAAAAACTGAATAGTCTTTGGTTTTAAGGTTAAGATCTTGTGTCTTGAGAAATTTAAAAATTAAGAACATTTTCCAAACAGGCACGCACAAGGTTACAGATGCACTTACAGTCAGAGACATACAGTAATACAGCACAAAAATAGGCTCTTTGGCCCAAACTGGTCCATGCTGACCATGATGCATACTTTGCTAGTTCCAACTGCCCACATTTGGTCATATCCTTCTAAACCCTTTCCATCCATGTACCTATTCGAAAGCTTTTTAAATGTTATCATTGTATCTACCTCAATCACTTTCTCTAGCAGCCTATTCTATATATGCACCACTCCCTGTGTGAAGTTGTTGCCCCTCGGGTCCTTCTTAAATCTCCCCCCTCTCACCTTAAACGCATGCCCTCTAGTTTTCAATTCCCCATCCCTGGGAAAAGAGCTAAATGCATTCATCCTATCTGTGACTTTCATGATTTTATACACCTCAATAAGGTCACCTGTGAATCTCATTCGTTTCAAGAAATAGATTCCTATCCTGGCCAACCTCTCCCTACAACTCAGGCCTACTAGCCCTGGCAACTTCTTCATAAATATTCTTTGCACACTTTTCCAGTTTAACTATGTTTTTCCTATAACAGGGTGCTCACTTGGTTACATCTTTGTTAAAATGAGCAGAGGCTCAACAAAACATAAAAGACCTGCAGAGACAGGTTATTATTCAAATGGACTGCTTCTGTGCTGTACGCAATTCACTTTTAACCAATCCTATATCTACCCACTATAGAATGGTTGATAACATCTTGAAATGCATGACTTATAAAGTCAAATGGTTAATGTTCTTGGAAGAGATATTATGAGAGATCAAAAGGGGAATGGTTCACTCTGTATGAAAACACTACAACTGTACAGCAGATTTAATACACAAAGTTGCAGGCTTTGTACAAAGAGCTTTTTGTGTGTGCACACATTCCCTAAAGCTTTGAGGAGTCAAGGGAATCTGCTTCATTTTAGAAGATTCCTTATAGTTTATGAAATGAATACAATGGGTCACTTCAGCACTTCAAGTTCCAAAACTCCAAGAGGAGAAAACACACCATATAAATCACATCTCCTTCAAATTATGCAAAGTACTTTCTACTGAATCATTGCCATGTGCTAATTTGTGTCAAAAAACAAAGTGCGCACACCTTGATGATTTATTTGGCTCTGCATTAAATCTTAGCTCAGGTAACGTACAACAAAGCCCCTAGTTTCACCTGAGAAATTAACTAAACAGACTTGTTTTCTGTATCATTCTTTTCCCCAAGCTTGGGAGATGCATTTCATTCAACTATTCAGCCTGTTCTCAGAATCGGTCTCCCTTCCTGCAACGTATGCAAGTTTCTAAGTTCCGTGATGCAATTCAAGCACCTTCTCTGGAAATCTGGGAAAACGAAAGAACTTTTTCCAGCCACTGTTTTCTCACCTCTATGCACTGTTTGATCCAAAAATGGCTACCCATGGCCTCCCAGTTTTGGGAACATGTAATATACAGCAGACGATCATACACCCGGCGCCGCATGGAGTTATCAAAAACTTCGAAGAATTTGGCCCGAATATGCGGTTGGCAACACCGTAAGCCTGCCAGGAAGGCTGGCTCTAGCTTCGCAGTAAGCTCACTGCCAGAGAGGTTCTCATCCCTGCATTTGACCACAAAATCATACCAGTCAATACATTCACAGTAATTAAAAGCAGCCACAGTATTACAGGTAGATCAACTGATGTCATTTAAATATCATTTTAGTTAGAATTACAGAATCATACAGTGCAGGGGCATGCCATTTGTTCCATCATGCCTATATCAGCTCATTTATTTGTACCCTCATGCTTTTTACCCCACAGACCAGTAAATATTTTTCCTTTAAGTATTTGGGTAACGAAAAGCTATGTACTCACAAAGTATAAAAGAAGCAATTCAACTTAATTTCACATATCACTCAGACAATAACTGTTCCGTATCTCTATGTCATTATTTCATATTTAGATACTATGATCAATTCTTAGGAGTCAACATCAAATTATTTAATTGACCCTCAATATATACAACCCTTTTCGGGGGTACGGCAGGGAGAGAATGTGGGCAACTTACATTTTCTCTATACTGTATCTGCAAAACCAAAGAAGTTTCCCAACATCACTTTCTAACAGTTAGGCCTTTGTTTTAAGTTTTTGCCCGCTTGTTCTAGATTCCCCCACGAGAGGAATTAATATCTCTAACTTACCATATAATATCCTTTTCTTATTTTGGCATCCTCACTTAGATCTCCCCTCTAAATTCAAAGCAGTGCATGCAAACCCTATTCATACTTAAAACTCATGAAGCTCAGGTATTCTGCTCAACCTATGCTTATAACAACTTCCAAAGGTCAAAACATTCTTCCAGAATTCAGATGCTCATTTAGATTCAATGGTTTGAGAAAAATTGAATGACAATATTATGTAATCATTGCAAGTTTTTTATTTTGTGCTAAGGAACCCGGTTTTGTGCCGGCGAGAGCGAGAGCAAAGGAGTGGAGATAGGCCAAGTAATGGAGGCGAGTAATTAATAAAGAAATCAAAAGCATGTAACAAATTGCTGAATAACAATGCCTAACTTGGAATTTATCTTCATACTATTTTCGTTCCTGTGCCTAGAATCCTTCCTTTAATGAATTCTTTTGTTCCATTATTATCTATGCCAAGATAAAACGCCTATTTATTCTGTGGACACATGGGACTTCAAAGATGATTTCAAAGTCAACGCACTTTTAACAATGTTTCAGGTCACAAAAGTACAATTAAGAGGTAGGGAAAGAAATATTTTACTTAACAGATCCTCCTCCTGGACTCCGTTTTAATCAACACAAAACAAAATGTAGCATAACGCACCTGCAAACATGCTGCAAGGTTGTACACTTGAAATAGTGAAGTAGCATTTATAAATTGAGGTTTCTTTTCAGTAATATTCAGCAATTTGAAAAATAAATTTACATTTCCTTCAGAGCCAAACTTAGCTAAGAAAGTAACATTAAAATTAGCTTGATTCTGTATAGCAATACACTTAATGCAGGCCCCACAGTTAATCCTAAATTTAATCAAAAATAGCTGCAAATTATTTTTGTGTATAATACAAGAATACAGACAAAACTAAGCCATACTGTATTGCATTTTCAAACTGAATATAAACTGCATTAGCTTCTCAAGAGCACAGTGTAAAGTCAGAAGTGTACTAACAAATGAAATACAACTTTTGATTAATTACTACAATTACCTATAGACATAGTTAACGAGGTCCAAGAACTGGGCATTTAATTCAAGGTCATCTGGGAAGCGTTTTTCAATGTAGGTCATCATTTTAACCAGTAAAATGGACTTCTCTCTCAGTGTAGGTGTCTGCACAGAATATAGAAAATTATTCATTCCATTTTTTTTTGTTGTACTCTCGCTTTGAAAGAACAAATTCTAAAATGTCTGGCTTGGAAAAATAGAGTTCGTAGTAAACATATCAGTGGAAACAAACCAGAGGCAGGCAGGGAGGTATGATAACATTAGCCAGCATCAAACACAGTGACTGCAGCAACAGAGCAAGTCACCTCTGAAATAGGATTCCTGATTGAGTGTAAAACTTGCTCTTAGCTGACTTTTTTTTAAAAAAATCACATTCAGCACCAGCTGAAGATCTGTGACAGCAAAGTACTACATGTGTGATGGAAAATGGCAGGCATAGGCATGTAATTTGAAAACGGAAATTGGATAAGCATTCATCTCAAAGGAAATAACGGTCCACTGTTCTAAAACACTTAACCCAGAGGACAGAAGCAGAGCTTATAATGTGAAGGCTCTTATGACTTGGTGTGAAATGCTCGTATGACTCAGCAGTCAGGTAGATCGGAGTTCTCAGTAAACTGCATAACATACAAATAACATTGGTGCGCCATCAAGAGGCAGCCGCACATCACTTTAGCTTTGAACACAATATGGTGGAGCTGCAGTCTGGTCTGATAGAAGGCTGCATCCTGCACCAGTCTGACACAGTACCATGTGACCTAAACAGTATCATTTTGGAGCTGGCTCTCCCAGTCAACTGGAAATGGAGCAAGTGGTTATGCAGGTGATTAGGTTAATTCATGAATTAAGTGATAGGGTAATGTAGAAGGAGTTCTACGAGTCAGCAATTGATAAACTCTATCCACAAAGAATGGCATATTGGTTCCATCTGACTGATAATCCGAGACCTAAAAGAGGCATTGACAGCAGAGGATGGTCATGTAAAGATGAAAATTGGGAGGTAAGGTTTACTTTTTCAGACAGACAATTAGAATTGGAATTGGTCTGGAGAAGAACAGATGAACTCATACAAAAAGAGGTGTCAGAATGAGATCCCATTGATGTTTTGTGAAGTACATCCTACTGTTCAATGGAAACATGAATTGAACATGTGGACACAGGTTAACTCTTCAAAAGAAGCAGCAAGGTACAGCCTCAACACTGATCACTTCCTGGTAGAAGCAAGATCAGGTGAAAAACATTCTCTCAAAGGTAGTGTCTCAACAACTGGACAGGAGAGGAGGTTTGGTAATTTTATATTAAATATTTACATTTACAGACAAAATTGATAAGATGACGACATATTTAAATATACATATTTAAATTTATTAATATCTACCCTGAACTGATTAGTCCATGCATCAAAACACAATGGTTTGAGGCTACATTGAATATCAACAGATTTTTGAAAGAAATCTGAAAAGTCCTATAGGAATGAACGATCAGAATATCCTCCCTCTCCCACAACACCCAAGCTGGCGAAGAGGATACCTGAGTACCTGAATGCTATGCATGCAGGGAGAAGGCAATTAAAGTTGAGGTATCAGAGAAAATTCAGTAAGGATTTAAAACAAGTTCAAACTAAGTTTTTATATCAGTGGACACAGTATACTACAAAAAAAAGGTAATGGAAGAAGTAACTTTATAGCATGGGAACAAAACCATTATTGTGCATTAACCGGCACTGATTGCAGACTTAATTCTGAACAAATCACAGAAACAGATGAGACACCATGTACTAGGGGCATGCGTGTGTGTTGGACAACTGGAAGGACCTGACTGTGACAAGTGAAGAGCTGACCAAACATGGAAAGAGGTGAATCTGAAATGCAGGACAAGACTATTTGCCCCCGACGACAAAAAACTAAACGATAGCACCAAATTAACATATGTATCAGAAGGAGGCTACTAAATACAGGAACGTCACCATCAAGGAGAAAGCAGGAAAGCCACCAGCAAACACAAGCATTGGCTAAATGTGCATATTTCAGGACAGGGAGCAAAATTTATGGATTGATAAATGGGTATCTAGTGTCACCAATTCTCCTGAAGATCTCGCACGTGTCTGTCTCTATCATGTTTTGAGGCAGTGCTTTCAGATCCAAGCCTCTGTGTTAAAAAGCTTTTCCCCATGTCACCATTGACAAAAGAAACAATCACCTTAAAACAGGTTCTCAATGCTCAATCAATGGAACCAGTTTCTCTCTCATCTGTCCAAAGCACTCGATAATTTGAGATTTCGATCTAATACTCTCTTCTCCAAAAAGCGTAGCCTCAGATTCTGCAATGTAGCTAGCTAAATTAAGTTTTCATCCTTAACCATTCACAAAAATCTTTGCTGCATTCCCTGTCATCTTCAACATCCTAAACGCTAGCACACATTGTTCTAATTAACTCCCAACCCACATTAAAAATTAACTGATGTTAAAAACTGTTAAAACATTAAGTGCACAGGTTTAACTAAATTGCATTGCATTTCAAATTCTACTGCTTGCCCGTCACCAAGACTATTACTTCCACCTCCATTAAAATCACGAAGTTTCCATCCTTACCTTACCATTAGCACTATTAAAACTCTCAAACATCCTTTTGTTACTTCTAAACATCAGTATCTCTAGCATCATCATTATCGGCCTCTCATTCTGCACTGATAATAATGTTCAAAACAGCCTGTCAGAATGTTAACTGCATCAAATTCAAACACTCTTATCCCTGATAACTACACTGTGCTCAAATGCAATGTAACTAAAATTTCCCTGCTTGGCTCTCCCCTATCCCCATCTCGTTAACTTCCTACAGCTCAACATTCCCTCCCATGGGCCTTTATGTAAATTCTCCCCCTTCCCCATTTTCATCCACCTATCAATGCTAACAAGACTCTCAAGTCCTTCTGCCTCTGCACCAACAAAATAAAACTGTCTCAAAAACTGTCTTCACAGCTGAGTTTTCAACTCGCTTTCTGAATTGACGTGACAGCTCAGTGTCTATTCCTTCGCTTAATTGGTTTCATTGGAGAAAAAGTAAGGATTTTATTATCTTTAAAGGCATTATGAATGTCTGTTGTTATTTTGTCATCAGCACCATGGAGCAGAAATAATTGGTTTCTTTGCTCCCCACTCCAGTCGGAAATTATTTCCATTTTATAAAGTAAGTTTCACTTTCTAAAAAAACATCAAATTGTGGTGAAATGAAATCAGTCAAAATACAATGATTGGATCACAACTGATGATTTAATATCAAATTTTATTCATATCCATTTAATTACTCATGCCAAGATAGAATCCATTTGTTTCAGAGATGGTAGGAACTGCAGACGCTGGAGAATCTGAGATAACAAGGTGTATAGCTGGATGAACACAGCAGGCCAAGCAGCATTAGAGGAGTAGGAAAGCTGATGTTTTGGGCCTAGATCCTTCTTCAGAAAATCTGAAGGAGAGTCTAGGCCCGAAATGTCAGCTTTCCTGATCCTCTAATGCTGCTTGGCCTGCTGTGTTCAACCAGCTATACATCTTGTTATCTCATTATCATAGAATCCATTTACTCTGTTAATGTACAAAATCTGTTGTAACAGTTCATCTGCAAATGATTATTATCCTGCATTGATTTCCCATGTACACAGCAACAAAACCAGCGCTGATTTATGCTTCAATTAGGAACAACAGGTTAGTAACAATGAAGTAACTTGATCCGTTGATATTCTGGACTTAGATTATTATGGCTTGTAAATGAGACACACTATACAATACTGAACCAAAAAACCACAGTTATGACTGCTAGCCATGCTGAATTAGTGGCGGAAGCATTGGGTTTAGCTTTTCCAGTCTCAGAAATATTTCCTTTTTGTTTTAATTCTTTCACAGGTGTGGGCATTGCTGGCGAGGTCAGCATTTGTTGCCCACCTAAATGATCTTCGGAATGTGACGGTGAACTACTTTCTTGAGCTACTGCAGTCCCTGGGCTTGTATGGTGTGGTGACAAGTGGAGCTAGGGCAGGTCAGGATGTATGGCTTGGAGAGGTTCTTGCAGGTGACAGTCACTCTTTTAGAAGGTGCTATGAAAAGAGTGGTGGTGAGTTACAGAAATGCATCTGCTGCATTGGTAGTAAAAGGAATGAATGTTGAAGTTATGAAACGGAGTGCCAATTAAGGAAGCTGCTTTATCCTGGATTGTGAGATAACAAAGTGTGGAGCTGAATGAACACAGCAGGCCAAGCAGCAGCTCAGGAGCACAAAAGCTGACGTTTCAGGCCTAGACCCTTCATCAGACCCTTCTCAGCAACTGCAGTTCCCATTATCACTTATCCTGGATTGTGTTAAGTTTCTTCAGTGTTAGTGCAGTCACACTTATCAAGGCAAGCAGAGAGCATTTTATCATACTCCCGACTAATGCCTGATGATAGACAGGTACTGGGGAGTTTGGGGTCGAGTTACTTGTTGCAGAATTCCTAGCTTCCGATCTGCCTTGTTTCCATAGTATTTGGAGTTGGTTGGTTCTCAGAGCTGACTGGTTTTCATGCAAACATTTCATCCTCCTCCTAGGGAGCATAGTCAGTGCTGCCTGGCATCCACTGAGGCACTGTTGCAGTGTTCCATTCTTAATGGTCCGGTCTGTTATGGTGGGTAGTTGTGTTTCTGGTTTTCCTCTGTAGTGGTATATACATGGGGTCTATTTCAACATGTTTGTTTATGGCACCGGTGGTTGAAAGCCAGGCTTCCAGGAATTCTCATGCTTGTCATTGTTTTGCTTGTTCTAGTACTGTTACATTGTCCTAGTTAAACTGAATTCTCTCTTTGTCAGAGTAAACAGAAACATGGGATAGTTGGTGGTACCGTTTCACTGCTAGTTGATGTTTGTGTATCGTGGTGGTGAGTTTCCTGCTCGTCTGTCCTACGTATTGCTTCTCACAGTTGCTGCATGGTATTTTGTATATCACATCTGTCCCGCTCATTGTGGGTATGGAGTCATTCGTCTTTGAGTAGCGAAGTGCAGCTGTTGGTTTGTGTGCTATCATTATTCCAAGAGGTCATAGGAGTCTTGTAGTCAGTTCTTATATGTTTCTACTATATGGGGCTCCAACACACTTGCACAATATTACCTACCATGACAGCCCAGGCCAGATAAATTTAGAACGGAACAGAACAGCAGCACTTCAACGGAGGCTAGGCAGCACCGAGGATGATATCTAGAAGGGCGATGAAGCGTTTACATGAAGACCAGTCACAGCTCAGCGAACCAACCAACTCCAACCACAACCTGAGCGACAGATCTTCGCTAAAACATTAAACCAAAAGTATTCAAATGACACATCCAGTTCAGTTTCTGGTTGATGGTAACCCAGACAATGTTAATAGTGGGGAATTCAATGAAGTTAATGCTATTGTACGTCAAGGACAGACAGTTAGATGTTTGAGATGGTCATTTCCAACAAAACAGAGCATAAGCGGGGATGGTGAAGGAGATGTCTGGAGTACACCAATTGTGATACAAGCATCCAAATAACAGTAATAAAGAAGGGATTCGTCTGTCATTCTCTTTCCTGAAGACTGAAGGGACAGAGTGTGGTCCAACTGGTTAATTCTGTCAAACACTGTTCTGATTTGACACAACTGAATGGCTTGCAAGGTGACTTAATTGTGAACCACATTGCTGAGAGTCTGACATAGTCACATATGGACCAAAACAATCATGGATGAGTGAGCCACATGGATTTTTTCAACAATTTACAATAATTTCACGGTTGCCATTAGATCATGTTTTTATTCCAGTTTTAATTACTTGAAATCAAATTTCAAAGCTGCACTAGTGGGATTTGAAACCACATCCTCCGAATACTACTTCAGTGACATTAGCGATACACCATGGCCTCACTGCTTTTCAAGCATCCAGGCTGGAAATTGAGCACTTGTGGGAGATACAGTGAGGGCCATACTAGGCCACACTAATACTGCAAAAGTGATATGCACATTGTCCCATTTGTTCAAGGAAACTGCAAATATCCTTAATGTCACCTTGTGCTAGACAAGCAAGAAAAGGAAGGCAAAATCCTAGTTCATGTATCTGCTTAATCCTATACCTGTTTTACTAAATGGAGATAAAAATGCTGTTTGTTTTCATTTGAGTTTTCATATGCTGAAACCAGACAAACATAAAACGAACACAAATTAAATTTTTTTAACAGAGACTGGTGATAAAAACTGGTTGACTCTACACAATATTTTAACAACTGATTATCATTAACGATTATATTAAAGATTTAGAGATAATGGGAACTGCAGATGCTGGAGATTCCAAGATAATAAAATGTGAGGCTGGATGAACACAGCAGGCCAAGCAGCATCTCAGGAGCACAAAAGCTGACGTTTCGGGCCTAGACCCTTCATCAGAGAGGGGGATGGGGGGAGGGAACTGGAATAAATAGGGAGAGAGGGGGAGGCGGACCGAAGATGGAGAGTAAAGAAGATAGGTGGAGAGGGTGTAGGTGGGGAGGTAGGGAGGGGATAGGTCAGTCCAGGGAAGACGGACAGGTCAAGGAGGTGGGATGAGGTTAGTAGGTAGCTGGGGGTGCGGCTTGGGGTGGGAGGAAGGGATGGGTGAGAGGAAGAACCGGTTAGGGAGGCAGAGACAGGTTGGACTGGTTTTGGGATGCAGTGGGTGGGGGAGAAGAGCTGGGCTGGTTATGTGGTGCAGTGGGGGGAGGGGATGAACTGGGCTGGTTTAGGGATGCAGTGGGGGAAGGGGAGATTTTGAAACTGGTGAAGTCCACATTGATACCATATGGCTGCAGGGTTCCCAGGCGGAATATGAGTTGCTGTTCCTGCAACCTTCGGGTGGCATCATTGTGGCAGTGCAGGAGGCCCATGATGGACATGTCATCAAGAGAATGGGAGGGGGAGTGGAAATGGTTTGCGACTGGGAGGTGCAGTTGTTTGTTGCGAACTGAGCGGAGGTGTTCTGCAAAGCGGTCCCCAAGCCTCCGCTTGGTTTCCCCAATGTAGAGAAAGCCGCACCGGGTACAGTGGATGCAGTATACCACATTGGCAGATGTGCAGGTGAACCTCTGCTTAATGTGGAATGTCATCTTGGGGCCTGGGATGGGGGTGAGGGAGGAGGTGTGGGGACAAGTGTAGCATTTCCTGCGGTTGCAGGGGAAGGTGCCGGGTGTGGTGGGGTTGGAGGGCAGTGTGGAGCGAACAAGGGAGTCACGGAGAGAGTGGTCTCTCCGGAAAGCAGACAGGGGTGGGGATGGAAAAATGTCTTGGGTGGTGGGGTCGGATTGTAAATGGCGGAAGTGTCGGAGGATAATGCGTTGTATCCGGAGGTTGGTAGGGTGGTGTGTGAGAACGAGGGGGATGCTCTTGGGGCGGTTGTGGCGGGGGCGGGGTGTGAGGGATGTGTCGCGGGAAATGCGGGAGACGCGGTCAAGGGCGTTCTCAATCACCGTGGGGGGGAGGTTGCAGGAACAGCAACTCATATTCCGCCTGGGAACGCTGCAGCCATATGGTATCAATGTGGACTTCACCAGTTTCAAAATCTCCCCTTCCCCCACTGCATCCCTAAACCAGCCCAGTTCATCCCCTCCCCCCACTGCACCACACAACCAGCCCAGCTCTTCCCCCCCACCCACTGCACCACACAACCAGTCCAACCTGTCTCTGCCTCCCTAACCGGTTCTTCCTCTCACCCATCCCTTCCTCCCACCCCAAGCCGCACCCCCAGCTACCTACTCACCTCATCCCACCTCCTTGACCTGTCCGTCTTCCCTGGACTGACCTATCCCCTCCCTACCTCCCCACCTACACCCTCTCCACCTATCTTCTTTACTCTCCATCTTCGGTCCGCCTCCCCCTCTCTCCCTATTTATTCCAGTTCCCTCCCCCCATCCCCCTCTCTGATGAAGGGTCTAGGCCGAAACGTCAGCTTTTGTGCTCCTGAGATGCTGCTTGGCCTGCTGTGTTCATCCAGCCTCACATTTTATTATATTAAAGATTTACTTTATTTAATAGCAAAGATCAATAAATGTTAAATGGGCTTAACTTTTAGTTGAATTTAAATTTATATCACTTGTAATGCACGTAATTTGCAGAACTCCTGAAAATAAGTTTACAAATCACATGAAATTTTTGTATTTTGGAACACCAACTTTGATTTTGACTAAGTGTTACCTGAAGCAGCTGACAGCCAGAGTGGACTGGAGACCGCAGCGCAGCAGGGATAATTGTTGAACTGGGGACCAGTGCAGCGGTCAATGGCTTGCAAGCCTATTCAGACTGCGTGGGGAAGCCCATCTGACTCAAATATTTATCCTTTGAACTTCTTATTTTCTAACTTATAAATTGATTTTAGGTACCTTTTACCTTTTTTTCTTTACTTTTCGATTTTGTATCTCAGATTTGTACTTAGCTACTTTGTATCTAAGATGGTGCCGTGATGGGCAACATTAAACTTTTCACTGTATTTATAATCCTAATTCTATTTGTTTATAAAACATCCTCACCTGATTTACTGCCATGGGAGAATTATTCTTCACCCACTCCTCTACTATTTTCACCACGGCTCGTAGAATCTTGGCATCGGGGGATTTCTCAATGAGGGAGGTCAAGATGACTTGGATAAAATTCTTCCTCATCTCCATGCTCATTACAGCAAGACGCGTTTTCACAAGCTCTAGACTTAACATGATCAGCTCAACTGTGACTGAAAGAAAGACAGACATTTACTACTCCGTGTCTTAAAACAATTCAGATAAAAAGCGCTGCACACTCTAAGGTATAACATAATGGTGAGAGACAGCTGGAACTTTGAATTGCAGAGCAGGACCGTGGCTGGTGCTTTCAGTATTTTACTCTAAATTCAGAAATTCAGAATTCCAGATATTATGCTTCACTGAACAAGAAGCATGTACTTTTAAACAATGAAATATAAACAAGACTTCTATACAGTGCACCATCTAGTGGGATAGATAATGCCCAGGATAAAGAAAATCATGGAAACACAAGACATTTATGGTACAGAGCCTTACAGAACCACATTATAAAGTGGGTCATAGTCATTGAAATACATTTCAAATACACTTGTTGCTGTAAGGCGGGATCATCTCAAACCAGGCGAATTATAATTTCCATTTGATATAAAGTCAGGGGCTTTATTATGAACTTTATAAATTTGGTCAAATCTTTTAATAGTACAAAAGAAGCACTTTTAGTCAAAATGTGGACTGTCCCAAGAGAAGTCCTCAGATATTACAGGGGCAACCTATATCTTATTCAATGAGGTTCAGTTTTGAAGAGGGTCATAAACAAGGACAGTGAGTCAAGCAGGCAGCAGGTTTGAGAGAGGAAAATCCTTTAGCTGGTTTGAGGCACGGTTACCAATAGTAAAATGAAGAGGTGGACAGATGCATGACAGGCCAGCCAGTGGCATCCAGCATTTGCGGAAAGGAGGGGCTGAAGGTGGTCACTGGGTTTTAAAAGCAGTAAAACCATGGCATCCCTGAATCTTGCAAATGGACTATTAAAAAAATGTCAAAGGAATGAAACAATTCACAATGGGGTCCTCCTTTGGAGGAATTTAACATGGACAAAAATTGCTGACACTAAAACATTACTACAAAGGTAACTTTTCATTTTCTTCAAGTTTAGGATCATGTTTATAATTACAGTATAAAATAATGACACATAGAAGTAAATTAGAAGTCCATGTTTAAATTCTTGTTTCAACATTTTCATGTCTTTGCCAAGAAACACAGATTTAGCAGCTAATTATAATTGTTTTTTGGAAGCACAAGGACATGTCAAACATGCCAAGTCAATTACTGAAATTCCTCAATGGGGATCATCAACCAGCAGCTTCAGTGGGAAAAGATTTTGTTTGCTTTGATCCACTCACGATTAGAGCCTCACATTCATCCAGTTCATTATGATGCATTAATTACACACAATAAAAGAATCCTGAAATATCAACCATTATTTCCACTATTAGCACAATGCAATTTCAAGCATCACGAAATTTTTGTTTTTAAAATCACAGATATTTCAAAAATGAATCTAATTGTTTAAAGAAAAAAATCAGGTGCACTAAATGAAAAGTTTTATTTATTAGGATTAAAATTACACTGGTTAATAAGAATCCTGTATTGCTACACAAATAAATTGAAGATGAATAAAAATTGTTAAAAGTCAAGCATTTTTATACTGCCTTTAATGACCACAAAACATTCAAGCAATTAAGCATTTTTTTCCAAAGTGTAAGTCACTCTAGGTTGTAGATGTAAGAAATAAAGCAGCCAATTCCCAAAAACAGCAATGTTACAATGACTAGATCAGTTATGTTCACGTTGGGTTTTTTATTCACTTCTGAAGGAAGGCACCCCCAACAGTGCGGCACACCCTCAGAATTGCACAGGGAGGTCAGCTCTGATTTCCAGACTGAAGTACTGTAGTGGGTCTTCAACCTACAAACTTCTGGCTTAAAGATGAGTATGTGCAACTCACAAAGCCTTGGTTAACACACTGTACTGAAAATCAGAGATCAACCAAGTCCTGGTGCCCTCCCTTGAGCTGTGACATAACTGAACAATCAGTAGTTAAACATTTGTCGATCCTAGTTCAACTCAAACAGATAGGATGGTAGACACACTGTTGGTAACATGTAATTTCCAGTTAACTGGCCCAAACTCAGGTCTGAGAAAGGGTGCATGACCCTGGGATTAATATCAGGACCTCAACGGATCATCGATGTAAGAGCCCGTTAATACGACAGAATTCACTGGGAGCAGGCTCTCAACCCAGCGATCTGCGTTTGATATGAACCCTGGATCACAAGGGTCAAGAATGAAAAAGATCGTTCATGGTTCAGCTGCAAACTATTGAGGTTGCTTGCCGAAGTCAGGGTGTTCTGGCTTCTGGGCAAAAGTGACAAGCATATAGCCTCATTAATCAACCTTAGAAAAGCTATTAAATTTTCTGTGATTCTAGCTTACAATATCTAAAAGAGAAATTATTGACAACATCACCTGTAGCCACTAAACATAGCGAATGCCCAAATCCATCATCCACAAATTGCTCTGCAAATATAGGTTAAAAAGTGATTACACTGCCAGCTTTTACTATCCTTGCTCCCTGTGTAGACACCAGGTAAGTCACATTGCTCATTTCACAATTCTACTTACTTCACACAT
Organism: Stegostoma tigrinum; assembly: GCF_030684315.1. Lineage (NCBI taxonomy): Eukaryota > Metazoa > Chordata > Chondrichthyes > Orectolobiformes > Stegostomatidae > Stegostoma > Stegostoma tigrinum. The sequence goes on along the minus strand of NC_081376.1, from coordinate 35,873,724 downwards.
TCTAACACAATTACTCTTTTATAACAATAATTAAGAAGAATTTGCATCATTCCTCTTCCACTTCCTTCTGACTGCAGTTGTAGATCATTATTTGTTTTCTACTGTGCAAAAACACACGAGAGCTATAATTTCTTCAGCCTAGTGCCAAAAAACAATTTGTTGTTTATTGCAATCTTTATTGTCAGAAACAACATACATTACCCCATTATCAATCCTAGAGTTCAAATATATTAATAAGTCACAGCTATTTGCCTTTGTAAAATACAGCAATTAACTGTAGCATCATATTAATTAATGCAGAATAAAATCTATGACTACAGCAGTACCTTGGCATAAAATACTGTTACAACTTGCATCTTTTTCTCTCCCATCTTATACGCATGAATAAGTAACAAGCCTGACAAATTTAAGGACGCTTTGAAGATGTACCAAGCAGGATAGATAAAGAGGAAGTAGTAGGTACAACATATTTGGATTACCAAAAGACTTTTGATAAAATAGTGCATGTTAGGCTACTTAAGAGAATAGCCCGTGGTTTTGAAAGCAGTATGTTGGTATACATAATGATTGCTAACTAAGAGAAGGCAGAGTTGGAAGAAGGGCATTTTTCAAGTTGGCAACCTATAATTAGTGGACTGTAACAGGGATCAGTGCTGAGATCACAAATATTCACTATATATATTAATGATCTGGATGTAGGAAATGTATGTCCTATTGCCAAGTTTGCAGATAACAAAAATAGGTGTGAAGTAGTAAGGAAGACACAAAGAGTCTACAGAGAGATATAGAAAGATTACATGAATGAACAAAAGCTTGGCAGATGGAACATAATGCTGGTGAATATGAGGATGTACAGTTTGGTTGAGTCAGTTGGGCTTGCACTTTGTATTTAGAAAAATGAGACCTGATTTTTTGAAACATACAAGATTCTAATGGGGCTCGGCAGGGTAGATGCCGAAAAACTGTTTCTATTGTGGCAGACAAGAGGACATAATATCAGAGTAAGGAGTTGCCCTGCAAGGACAAACGGTGACAAACCACTTTGTCCAGAGGGTAGTGAATTTGTACAATTCTTTACTGCAGAGGGCTGTAGAGACTGTGTTTTATAGACTGAGAGTGGTGCATATATGAAATGGGCTGCCAAGAGAAAGTGGTTGAGGCAGATACAATAGCAACATTTAAAAAACATTTGGATAGGTACATGGATGGGAAAGGTTTAAAGAGATACAGACAAAAGGAACTGGCAGACATAGGCATCACGGTCAGCATGGACCAGTTTGGACTGAAGGGCCTCCTGTTTCTATTGTGTATTACCGTATGACTTTAGTTGAACACAAGGATGAGATTGTCAGATTTTTAATCAGTCAGGGAATTGTCACTGTCATTGGCAATCACTGACTAACAAGCAAGATTGTCCAAAGAAACTCCGTGTCGCTGGTCACAGCGTTCTGTGGATCTTTGCATGATTGATGAGCCCCATCCCACAGCTGTGTCTGCGGCCCCACATTTGGCAGGTGTTTTCAGGAGGCAAAATTGGTCCTTGGCCTCGAGATCTCTGGCATTCCTTTCTCCAGTTCCTCTTCTGTACTTCCTCTTGCCAACAGATGTTCTCAAAGAACTGCACCCCTTCATACAGGAGCAGCCTCCAAGTCACTTTCTCTGAACAACGGTCTCCCACGTGTTGCCTTGCTTGAGGGAAGCCTTCTTTGAAATTCTTCCTTTGGGCCTCCTCTCGGTCGAGTCCCTTCCTTGGGCGAAGGTGATTTACTTTGGCAGTCGAAACTTAGGCATCCTGAGCACTTGGCCAGCCCAGCAGAGATTGTTTCGAATGATCATGCCTGGATATTGATGCTATTGGCTGCTTCAAGGACACCAATGTTAGTACACCTGCCCTCCCAGCTCAAGAAAAGAATCCATCTGAAACCACGCTGATTGTACTTCGAGGGCCTTGAAGGGACAACTATATGTTGACTATATTTCAGAACTATAATCAAGGGTTATTGGGAAAAGACAGCAAAGTTGAGTTGAGGATTATCAGATCATCTGATATCTCACTGAATGGGAGAACAGACTAGATGGGTTAAATAGCATACTTCTTCACCCATGTTTAATGGGCATCTTACGCAACAGCTCAGGGCATGAAATTTAAGGCTGTAAATATTGTTGAAACTTTCAGGCTTGTCACCTGTGAACTGAGGGCATTTTCTTTCAGGGGTTTGGAAAAGGAGGGGAAAAAGACATCTATATGACATGCTTTGAAAGTGTGCTATCAATTATTAGAAAATTAAATTTGCATTTAAAGCATGTTGAAATTTTCCTATTTTTACAACATTACAGACTGCCTCTGCAATAACAGCAATTTAATTAACATTTATGGCTCATCGATCACTGGAGTTTGCTTCAGGCACATTAATCCTCTAGCAAACATGTCTGAAACTCTTAAATTAAAGTTCCTTGTTCCAGAACTGATAAGGCAGCTTAAAAGATACTCATCTACCTTTCATCTTTACCAAACATCACCTTATCAATGGCAAATTCATGCTTGCAACACACCACAACAAGCTGATTCACACCCTTCTTTCATATTTCCCTCCACCACCAAATTCCTCTCTGCCTTGAAAGTCTTTGCTTTTTCTCGGGTACAATCCAAAGTGCAATACATCCAAATGTTCATTCTTCATAAAATCAGCTGTGTTGACAAGTTTATTCAGCCAATGGTTGGGGAGCCATTACTACATTTACGGTCAATGCTTTCCTCACCAAACATCTACACTACATGCAACAGCAAAAGCCTCCGCCTGTTTTATTTGCTGAAAACTGCCAGGAAGGCAGCAATAAGAGAGTCATAATGGTTCAAATGGTGGAAATGGTGGAAATGCTTGGCTCAAGTCAGAAGTTGTCAGCTGAAGTCCCATGACACCCTCATACTAGCACTAAGGGCACTGGTGGAGGTGTCAGCTTTTGGATGAGATATTAAACCAAGGATGCACCTGCTCTCGGGTGGGTGCACAAGATCTCATAGTGCAGTTTCCAAGAAAACAGGGGACGTCCTGGCCAATATTTGAATCAGTTAACCTCCTTAAGCCCCACATGCCTACTGCTGACCCTTCAGCATTCAGACACCAGATTATTTTTAATCTTCCAGCTACACAACAAGTGGCTGTTCCATCAGTCATTGTTCCTACAACCTCCATCAGCATCTTCTTCACTTTCAAATCTAAGACACTCCCAGACTAATTGTGTCTTGAATCTAATCCTTTCTAATTTACCACCACTTGCCCAGTTCCCTGTCCACTTTCTATCTACCATCCAGTTGCTGAAGTGCCCCAAGACATTTCTGTATATAATGAGTGTTTAAGCAAAATGAAGGTTGTTTTGGGAACTCAGAGGCAATAAGCACACCATCTACTTATTACAACTGAGACAAGCCCTCAACACTAAGACAACAGGATACAGGAGGAGAATTAGGCCATTACGCCCATTGAGTCTGATCCACTATGCTGCCTTCCCCCCACTTAACCCTTGATCTTCCTACTAATCAGGAAACTATTTTTCTTAAAAACATTCATTGACTCGGTTTCTACAGCCTTCTGCAGCAATGAGTTTCAGATTCACCACCCTGTGGCTGAAGAACATTTTCCTCATCTCAGATCTAAAAAGGTCTGTCTCTTCAACCTGAGGCTGTGCCGTCTGGTGCTAATCTCTCCTACTCATGGAAACATCTTCACCGTGACCATTCTATTCGGGCCGCTCTGTATTCTGGAAGTTTCAATGAGATCCCTCCAAAAATATAAAGGCATGAACTCAAATTATGTAAACATACAAAGATGCTGGTTGAAATCTAAATATGCATCCTGCAGACCAATATTGAACACTTCCAAATAATTCTAAAGCAGTTACCTCGATTGGCTTTCATTAACAGGGGGATTGAGTTTAAGAGTCGTGAGATCTTGTTGCAGCTCTATAAAACTTTGGTTAGACCGCACTTGGAATACTGCATCCAGTTCTGGGCGCCCTATTATAGGAAAGATGTGGATGCTTTGGAGAGGGTTCAGAGGAGGTTTACCAGGATGCTGCCTGGACTGGAGGGCTTATCTTATGAAGAGAGGCTGACTGAGCTCGGTCTCTTTTCATTGGAGAAAAGGAGGAGGAGAGGGGACCTAATTGAGGTATACAAGATAATGAGAGGCATAGATAGAGTTGATAGCCAGAGACTATTTCCCAGGGCAGAAATGGCTAGCACGAGGGGTCATAGTTTTAAGCTGGTTGGTGGAAAGTATAGAGGGGATGTCAGAGGCAGGTTCTTTACGCAGAGAGTTGTGAGAGCATGGAATGCGTTGCCAGCAGCAGTTGTGGAAGCAAGGTCATTGGGGTCATTTAAGAGACTGCTGGACATGTATATGGTCACAGAAATTTGAGGGTGCATACATGAGGATCAATGGTCGGCACAACATTGTGGGCTGAAGGGCCTGTTCTGTGCTGTACTGTTCTATGTTCTCTATGTTCTATTTCAAGCGGTTTCATTGGTAATGTATACTTTATTCACAAAGCAAAGTATTATATATTTATATAATGAACTCCATTTTTCCAAAATCTTCATACCGAAGTAAAGAAATTACACTGGCCGACAGATGAAATTGAACTGCTAGGAAAGGGAGTACACCACTGCCTCTTTGGAAGATGAATCATATTCTCCCCTATTGATTGGAGCAATACATTTAGCTTTATTTTAACAGCAATACAATAAAATTGCTTTCAGGCTCCCTTTCTAACTTCACTGGGTGAAACAATATTAAAAGCAATGTCATTACCTGTACTGGTTTCAGATGACCCTGGGGTTGTCTGTGGGTTCAGATGGTCTCTCACCATCTTCTGCAGTGATCGCATGAAGACAGAGATGAGCCGGTCAATGTAGCTGGGGTTGTTGCTGCAAGCAGACTTCAGTATCATCAGGGTGCCTGAAGTTCAAAAAGACAGTGATATAAGATTAGAATCAAGAAAGTTATACAAAACTTTTATGAAACACTGGTTAGGTTTCAACTGCAGTAGTGTGTTCAATTCAGCGTGGATGCCCAGGTCATTAAAAACAAATGGTACAGAAGAGACATAACAAGATGGTGCTAGGAGTAGCAAACTTCAAACTGCAGAAGTTGGGATCATTTCCCTTACAGCAGAAACAGTTAAGAGACATTTTTGTTAGAGTCAGTAGAGAGATAATTTTTCAGTCAGTGAAAACTGTATTAACCAGAGTGCTTTGGTTTCAGGTAACAGGCAAAAAAGCCAATGGGAAAGTAAAAGACAATTTTAAAAAATGTAGCAAGTTATTATTTGAAATGCATTGCCTGAAAGAAAAGAGAATCAGTGGAAGCAGATTTAATAATAAGTTTCAAAAGGAATTGGATAAATACCAAAGGGAGAATCTGCAGAGCAAGGGGTAAAGAGCAGAAGCTGTGGAACTAATTGGGTAGCTCTCAGAGTTTTAAAGTGAGTAATCATGATCCAAAAAACGCTACCTTGAAAACACTGAATTTACTTACTTTCTAACTTTCAACAGGAAATTGGGTAAATACTTTATGAGGAAAAATCTGCAGAGCTACAGAAAAAGAACAGCAGTGGAAGACTAATCAGATAGCTCTTGAATACATTCTTGCACTGCACTATTCTAGAAATCTTTCAACAGTTAAGTAAGCAATCCATGTACATGTACCAAAAACACAAGCTATAAGTGTGCAGTTTCAATAAAAATTTAAGTCACATCCATTACTTTATACTAGTAAGACTGCCCAATCCTAACAATAAATGCAATGCTCCAGGAAATTACTACTTAATTATACAATACTTTACAGCTAGTCTTGAATATCACACTATCTGATTTCTCATTAGGCGCAGAATTGAGCCAGAAGAGCTTACACAGCCCTTCATCCCACTTTCAAATGTCTCAAAGACACTGCATGAATATAAATCAATTTCAATTTAATGACTGCTCTCCCGGGGACAGATAGGACTGGAATGAATGGCGTATCTTTTGTTTGGAGGGATGTTGGCCAGGATACTGAGAGAATTTTCTGTTTTTCTTACTAACACAGGAACAACAGCAAGCCATTCAGACCTTTAAGCTATTCTGCCATTTATGGAGATTATGGCTGATTTGTGGCCTAACTCCATATGCCTGCCTTTGGCCCATGTCCCTTAATAACTGTGCTTAAAAAATATCAGATTTAAAGTTAATAATTGATCTACCATCCAGTGCTGTTTGTGGCACAGAGCTCAAAACATCTACCCATCCTTTGCATGCCGACGTGCTTCCTAACCTCTCCTCAATGCTCTGGCCCTAATTCTTAGACTATGCTCCCTAGGTTCAAGAATCCCCAACCAGGAGAAATAGTTTAGCTTTATCTACCCTGTCTTTGTTAACGTACCTTCAAGACTTCCATCAGATCATCCCCTAAGCTTGTAAATACATGAGAAAATAAGACCTCTCTCACAACACAACTTAACAGGTGGACTGCAGCAGTTCAAGAAGTCAGCTCACCACTTCCTTCTCAAGGGCAACTAGGAACTGGCAATAAATGCTAGCCAGCCAATGACGCGCACTCCTACAAATGAATTAAAAAACACCCTTAAAGTCCAGTTCTTCATATAATGGGATAGGATTTTTAGCTCACCAGCAGTGGATGGTTTTGGATTAGCCAACACTGCACAGCGCAGGAATTGAATATTTTGATATTTTTATTACTCTGCCTTCAGAGAATGTGCTGGTGCACAGGTTATGATGCTCGACCAACATCCCAGAGGTCAAATGCTCAAATATTGAATTTAACATGAGAAAGAAATAGCCTCTAAAGCTATTGATTAGAATAAAAACTCTCATGGCCTAACAGTGATCTTCAGTGAAGGGAACCTAACACCCCAATACCCTCTCTCTCTTTTGGACCGTGTTTGACACTGCTTGATTGATTCACCACTTCTCCACAGTGACTCAAGAAGCACAATAAAATTTATCCTTGCCATATCCAGAGAACAGAAAGCTTCTTAGTGCATTCTTGCTTTATTTTATTTTCATCAATTGTACACAATGTCAAAAGATGATCAAGCTTGATGTAGAGATGAAACACAAAGCAAACACTTTAAACTTAAAAAGCTTTTTATGTTAAACACCCAAATGCTCTTGCTTCTCAACAGAAAGTCCTAAATGGTCTGTGAAACTCTACAACTCTAAAATTGAATTGATCAGGCGTTAATTTGTACAGATTAGGGGTCAGCGCATCTATCATAAGTGGCATATGCTTGGGTTCCAAATGTCTCAGACGTTTAGACACTGCAGTCTGTGTTAAATGTTGTATTTGGATTTGACAAGCTCACAACTAGCAGACTGCCAATTCTTAAACTAAAATTACATCTGCTGGTTCTCATCATCGAGTTGAGTGGTAAAGGACATTTGCCATTTAGAGGAGAATGCATTGTGAGCTGTTGAATCATTTCACAACTGCTTTACTGACAGAGCTAATTCGATGCCAGATTGCAAGGGGTCTACCGACTCAGTGTAACAACAATATTTTACAGTGATGGTTAGACATATACTGAATAACACAAGCTTTACAGGCAGATCAGGTACTGTTATATTTACAGTTTTATAACAGACAGTTCAATCACCAAAACCTGGGTAAAATATTGTTGTTACACTGAGTCGGTAGACCCCTTGCAATCTGGCATTGAATTAGCTCTGTCAGTAAAGCAGTTGTGAAATGATTCACCTGGGTGAAGTTTAAAAGCTTTATATTTCGATAAATTGTGACATGATTCCTTATTGAATAAACTGAAAACAAAGCAATCCACTGGAAAAACACAAGAAAAGAACAAAGAATTGGGCAAGAGGAGAAAGAATTTTACAAAAAAAAATGGAGAATATTTTTAGAAGAAGTAGTTAAAAACCTTTAAGTAAGGCAACAGACTGGGACAAATGGAATTTGTAGCATTCAAGAAAAAGAATGCCAGAAACAACCAGTGGAAGTTAGCCAAAAGAAAACTGAAAAGGATCTGGATGTGTTCATTTAACAGATAATGGCTGGAGAGCAATACACGGTGATAGCAGACTGGAGGAATGCTCTTGGTTATGACACATTTTTGCAGCTTTCCTGCAGCTCTATTGATTTATAGCTCTTAAGGCATTGGAACACAATTACAATTAGGTCTGAAGTTCAAAATGATGTCTTATTCCAGCTGTATTAACAAAATCTTAAAAGTAGAATGCAATGCTCAGTTTAGTACAGGGCTATGCACGGTCAGAGCAATTCTTTAAATGTCCTCAAGCTCAAGGCAGTACTAAGCATTAATAAATAGCAAATCTGACAGTACACATATTGAGATCACCAGAAAAGTCAAGCAAAGCCGAAAAACGAATATGTTGGAAAATCAGAACACACTGGTTAGCTTTTTAAGCAAATAATCTAATAGAAAATTTCCTCATCAGAATTACTCTGTACTTCCAGCATTTTTTTATTAGCTTTGTTCAACTTTATGTTGTCACAAAACCAACAAAAAGCTTTTCAGGTTCCAATTTGAACTCGATCTCATTACACACAAACCTTATTCTTCACACGCACACTTCATTCTTTTGGAAACATACAAGAATCTTTCAACTAAATGCAATGTACAGCATCTTGAGCATAGCACTGTTTCAGCACCTGTCAGATCCCACAGCCAATCAGATTTCAAAATCAGCAAATGTACAACATCTGTCTTGCGAACCTAATAGATCAATTCGGCATGTAGGTCAATGTCTCAAGTCAAGGTTATATAACCGCTACCTCTCTGCAGTCTCAATTTGACGTTAAAATCACAATCTGTAGGACACAACTCCTGTCAAGTATTTAGAAAGCCTTTGAGTTAGGAAAAGGCAGGACCCATTTAGCCCCTCAAACCTGTTTCATTCCTCAGTGGCGTTGACACTATTCTGCAACCTAATTTGTTGCAGGCTTTTGTCCCATAGCCTTGTGATATTTACTACCACTGCCAGCATATAGGACTAAGCTACGCCGACCTGTGACGCACTGGTAATTTCTCTACGTCTGGTCAGAAGATTTGGGTTCAGGTGTCATAATACTCCAAACAGTTTGATTAAAATAATTATAGTATGAGCTCATGATGGTTCACTGCTACCACTCCTGCTTTGTCTACCTCATGTAGAAAATCTAATAATCAGTGGTAGAGGTCAGAACACTGGCACATCTGAAACAGAAGAAGCACTTGTCTTAAATCAACAAAGATTTTATTTTTACTCATTCAGGGAATGTGAACATCACCAGCCAGGTGAGCATTTATTGCCCACTGCCAGTTGCGACCTGCCATGTTGAAAAGCCGCAGTCGATTTTATGTAGGTAGATCCACAATGCTACTCAAAGTTTCAGGATTTTGACCCAGTGACAGTGAAGGAATAGCAATACATTTCCAAGTCAAGATGCTAAGAGGCTCAGAAGGGAACTTGCAGGCTGTCATCCTTGTCCTTCTGGATGAAAGCAGTCACAGGTACTGAAGGTGCTGTCTAAAGAGCCTTGGGCCTTTATTTATTACATGACATGTACAACTTACTCATCAGGCATAATTAGTAAGGAATTTTAGGAGCTGTACAGAATATCATCTGCTGAGCATGAAGGCTGGTGCAGAACTGTCTCAACCCAACGACTGTGACATCATCATATTTGGTGGAGCTATTACAATTTTGACATTAATTCTTTCAGAATCTTATACATCAATCCCATTGAAACTTTGGTTAATCAGAAAAAAAATCCAAGAATTAAATTTAATAATTTATCCAGCATCAATTGTCATTTATGGAAGGGATTTACAAACTTTTATCCTATGTTTATGATATTTTAACTATTTATGTACCGCATTCCATCAGTCATTTTGGATCTCCATAGTTTCTAACTTTTCACCATCTAGAAAACATTCTGATCTATCTTTCTTGAATTCCAAGTTAACAGCTTTACAGTTTCCTTGATCAAAATGTATTTTCCAGTTTTGTCCACTCACTTAATCTAATGAGATCTACTTGTAGTGTTACATTTACAAAAGTTATGGTTACAAAAATTGCACTCATCCACTTATGTAATCTACTTGGTTCTGTCAGAAAGATGCTCGTTAAATGGGAATGTAGAGTGTGCATGGCTCTCAGAACTTTGTTGCCACTGGTCATGCATGTTGCTATTCCTCACTGCAAAGGCTTGAAGCTGCTAAAAATAGCAGAGGACTACAGCACGGTTATCAGAAAGTTCAATACACTGACGAGAATGCACACTAATTTTTATACGTTGTTTCATGTCGGGAAAGGCCCCAAGAACACAGGAAATGTCATCTGGAAAGGCCATGATGTGCCTCAAGCATGCTACACCACTCATTTTAGTCATGGCTCATCTACTACATCAACTCAACTTTTCTACCTGTTCCCTATATTCCTCAGTTCCCTGAAAGATCAAAAAATCTGTCTTCGGCTTGAATATACTCAATAATGAGATGTTAACCATCAACCCTTCTCTCTTCCTTCCCCCTCCCCCACCCCCGCCACTGTATGTTAGAGAACTCTAATGGTTCACAATCCTTTGAATTAATAGAGTTCTTTACGCCTCAGTCCTAAATGATTGATTTCTTCTCCAACCAGGCGAAAACAGCCTGTCAATCCTCTGGAGAAACTTTTAATTTTTCAATAAGATTGTATCTCACTCTCCTCAACTCCAAAAAGACTATAGGCTCAATTCCTTCAGCCTATCATTCAAGTTGAATTCTTGAAGCGACTTACCAAACAATTGATTTGGATTGGTATTTGCTGCTTTCTCATAATTTGTGAGGCCTTCATAAATCACTTTTCCCACTGCAGCATAAAGACACTCCAATTCCTCATATTTGGAAGCCACACTTGAGGTACCTGATTAAAAAGGAAGTGCACAATATTGACAATAAAGTAGTATTAGATATTTTTAAAAATAACTACACTTCTCTACTTGTGCAACCTACTTGGTTCTGTTGGAAAGACACTCATTAAACGGGAAAGCAGAGTGTGCACAGCTCTTAGAACTTTGTTGTTGCCACAGGTCATGCATGCTGCTATTCCTCGTTGCAATGGCTTGAAGCTGCTAAGAATGGCAGAGGACTGGAGCACGGTTAACAGAAAGCTCAATACCTCCAATCCTGTACAGATATTCGCCATATTGGCTTGATTGGGTTGCTCCTAAAATCAACAAAAAGTCGTGATACAGACTTGAAAACAGAACATTTAATATGCACATGGATCATTTTACTACCAACTACACTCAGGCTACAGAACTCACATCAGTGCACCTTTTACTTCACTGGACAAAGTTACAAGATTAGCTTTGATTTTGTCCATCGCCTGCTAATTATCATCAGTCCAATCATACCCTGACCATTATAAAATGGAATTAATAGGATGGAAAAGGTCAAAAAGACAAACGGTAGTTTGCCCAGTCCTTGGTGCTTGAAATACTGCTGTAATAGACAACAAATTTTCCCTACAGCAAATAGCAAGATAATGAGTGAAGTAAAGCACAGAACTGGCTTCTTCAGCAATGCTAATTATCAAATAATTCTGGATATCAGCGCCCTTGTGCTTTCTAAATAGATTTCTTCTATATTGTTTTAAAAATTATGTAATGCACTTATTTGAATGTCAATTATATGGCACGAAACTCCCAGCAAGATTAAAGCCTCTCTTGTCTTGGTTACGCGCAAGTACTGCACAAAAAGTGCATTTTTTTCCCTGCACTAAGTAACACACCTCTCAATTGCTGCAAGCATTCAAGCAGGACAACACAATTTCAAACTGGGTTCAAATTATTTTGAAATATCATTGTATGTCATTTTTACTTTCATGCGTGAATTCAGAAAGGCTGCATCATAAGGGTAACTTCGGGATTTTAAAAATTACAATAAATTCAGAGGTAATATTACCTTTCCTGTTGGAACCTTTGCATTCCTTGGTAAAATGTGAATATCCAACACTGCGCACTGAGGTGACTTGAGACTTGTTCCACAGGATCTAACAGTATCTCACATCTGGGATTGCATAATGTCACAGAAAACACCGTTTAAATTATGATTCTTGGTCGTTCGTCAGGGTTCTTGCCTGTCATACTGGTGTATGTCTGAATATTTCAGTTTCATCAGTTTGGTGGGCAGTTTAAAAATTTTGACCTGACTGACTAACACAGCAGAGAGGTAAGTGTTTTTTTAAAGGGGAATACAACTAATATCAGCAAGGTTACAGAGGTGGTGTTTTCAGTCTACTTCAAAACATACAAACAAGAACAAGCACCATTTCACAGGAGCATAGCTTGTCTGTTTGTAACTTCAAATCAACATTCTTATTTATCACTAACAACCTTTTGAAAACTGATTGCTTTTAAGGCCGAGGTAAAAAAATGATTAAACTTTGCTTCTACTGGCTTTCTAGAAAGAATTCCAAAAGCTCATGATTCTGAAAAAAAAATCACGTTGGTTTTAAATAGGTGACCCTTGATTCTCCCACGTTTTCCACTTCCACCCTGTCAAGACCGTCAAGGTCTTACGTTTCAATCAAGTCACCTCAGGCATCTAAAATCCAGTGGACTTTCCTAACACAACCTGCTCATTCCAGGTTGTAACGTAGTAAACATCTCTAAACTGTTTTCAATGTGTTAATGTTCTTCCTGAAATAAGGTGAACAGTATTGCAACACAGTACTCCAGATGCAGTCTCACCAATGTCCTATTTAACTGAAACATAAACTCCGCACTTTTGCATTCAATTCTGTTCACAATAAATTCTAACATTCTAGGAGCTTTCCGAATTACTTGCTGTATCATACTAGCCTTTCTCGACTCATGCATTAGGGCACAGATGATTGGATTTTAGAGCTCTGCAATCTCTCACTATTTATTGCCAAAATGGACAACTTCAAATTTTACCACGTTGTACTCAATTTACCAGATCTCTGCCCATTCACTTAACCTATCTTTTTGCACCTATTTCATATTCACAACCTATTTACCTACCATTCTGTGTCATCAGCAAATGTGGCAACCATATAACGAAGACATTTATGTTACATTTATCTACCTTTTTCAGTTATTCAAGGAATGTGGGTGCCACAGGATGGACAAGCATTTATTTTCCTATGATAGTAGGAACTGCAGATGCTGGACAATCTGAGATAACAACATATACAGCTGGATGAACACAGCAGGCCAAGCAGCATGAGAGGAGCAGGAAGGCTGACGTTTCGGGTCAAGACCCTTCTTCAGAAATGGGGAAGGGGAAGGGGTTCTGAAATAAGTAGGGAGATAGGGACAGGCGGATAGAAGATGGATAGAAGAGAAGATAGGTGGAGAGGAGACAGACAGGTCAAAGAGGCAGGGGTGGATCTAGGTGAGTGTAGGTGGGGTATTAGGGAGGAGATAAGTCAGTCCAGGGAGGACGGACAGGTCAAGGGTGCGGTATGACATTAGTAGGTAGGAGGTGGGGAAGGGCTTGAGGTGGGAGGGGGGAATAGGTGGGAGAAAGAACAGGTCAGGGAGGCAGGGACGAGCTGGGCTGGTTTTGGGATGCAGTAAGGGGGAGGGGAGATTTTGAAGCTTGTGGAGTCCACATTGATACCATCGGGCTGCAGAGTTTTCCCAAGTGGAATATAAGCTGCTGTTCCCGCAACCTTCAGGTGGCATCGTTGTGGCACTGCCAGAGGCCCAGGATGGTCATGTCATCTGAGGAATGGGAGGGGGAGTTGAAATGGTTCATGACTGGGAGGTGTAGTTGTTTAGTGTGAACTAAGCACAGGTGCTCTGCAAAGCAGTGACCAAGCCTCCGCTTGGTTTCCCTGATGTAGAGGAGGCTACAACGGGAACAGCAGATGCAGTATACCACATTATCAGATGTGCAGGTGAACATCTCCTTGATGTGGAATGTCTTCTTGGGTCCGGAGATGGGGATGAGGGGGACGGTGTAGGGACAGGTGTAGCATTTCCTACCATTTCCTCCCCGCCTCAGTGGTCAAGAATGCTCTCGACCATGTCTCCCACATTTCCCGCAACTCATCCCTCACACACCCCCTCCTCGCAATAACAACCAAAAAACAGAATGCCCCTCATCCTCACGTACCACCCGACCAACCTCCAGATCCAGCGCATCATCCTCCAATACTTCCGCCAACTGCAGTTCGACCCGATAACCAAAGAAATTTTTCCCTCCCTACCCTTATCTGCTAACAGAAGGGACCACTCTCTGCGAGACTCCCTTGTCCGCTGCACACTCCCCTCCAGCCTCACCACACCCGGCGCTTTTCCCTGCAACCACAGGAAATGCTATACCTGCCCCTATACCTCCCCCATCATTCCCATCTCAGGACCCAAGACGACTTTCCACATCAAGGAGATGTTCACTTGCACATCTGCTAATGTGGTCTACTGCATCCGCCCTTTTCGAATAAAGAGTTACATTTGCTACCTTTCAATCTAGCGGAAAAGCTAGAACTAAGGCATCAACTCTCTCACTAAATACTTTTACGATCGATGGCTGGAGTCCATCAGGATCCAGGCACTTGTCAGACCAAAGCTCCAACAGTTAGCTTGCTACTGCTGTTCCAGTGAATGTAATTTTCCTCAATTCCTCCCTCCCTTCCATTTCCTGCTTTAGACCTGCTTCTGGGATCTTGCGTCTTTGGCGGTAAATGCTGATGAGAATATCTCTTGTCACAACTCAAGTGGGAAGAGGATGCTGATATTCATGTCCCACTATTCCTCAAGCCATCACAAAATGAGACCAAAAAATGACAAATGCACCCCTTCAAAGCCCCAAACATACACAATATCATGTTTAAGACGGAGAAAAGACAAACAATTTAACATACTATGGATGGAAAACAATTTCAACACAAAACAAAATTCCAGACCAAAATGTGCAAACTTATTCTCCTTATAGTTCTTCAGGTTTTTGCTACGATGCAAGCAAATTTAACTGTAGGATGACATTTATCCTTTGATTTGGTTGTTGATCAAGTGAACTGAAGTCCTTTCTTGTATGAATTCTCTCTTTTAAACTTTCTTGGGTTTTCTGTCTTTTTCTCTTCAAAGTGCTGGAGAGGGAGGGAAACTTTCTGTTTACAGACTCTGGGTTTTTTCCTCTCCTTTTTCTGTTGCTTTTGGCACTTGAGAATTTTTTAAACATCGAGCTCAACCATCAGAAGACAGCAACCACACAAACTTCCTTAACGCAAAAGCTTCTAAATGCCATTCAGTCTCACATCACAGCTTCCGAAAGCTGTGTACTCCACAGCTCACTAACGGAACATTTCATTTTCGAGTAACAATATTTCCTAGTATTCAAGTTGGAACAGTTAATTGTCTATTTCAGTTTCTAGTTCCAAACAAAAATTGAATGCATTGTGATGTCTTAGACTGTTCAATTCAATCTCTTTTCCCATTAACCATGCTCTAGGCTCACTTTCTACTGGATCAATGCACATCCCATTTCTTTTAAAAATATTGATAGAAACTCTTACTGTCAGTTTTTCTAACTTTCTCTCCTGCTCTAACTTTTCCCTCCTCATTTTTTTTTTGGAATTCTTTGTCTTTTATAATATATCCTGTCCAGTCTTCTCATCTGCCATTTGTCTTCAGATAATTCAATTTTTCCTTTAAGTTCAATGTGACCTTTAAAATTTCTAGTTAATCGTAGATGGTGAATCCAACTTTTGGAGTTTTCTTCTATTTGTTTGCAAGAATCTGTTCTCTGTATTCTGAAATATTCATTTGAATGTCTGCCACTGCATCTCCGTGGACCTACCCTTGAACATAATTTGTCAATTCACTTCAGTCAGCTCTATTTTCATGCCCTTAAAGTGGCCTTTTGGTTAAGAAAAATAGATTTGGGTCTACTGCTCTCACCTTCAAACTGAATGTAAAACTTAATCATTATGTTCGCTGCTACCTAGCAGCATACTCATGCTGAGATAATTACTTAATTCTATCATGTTGCACAACATTAGGTCAAGCATAGCGTACCCTTTGGATGGCTCCAGACCATGCTGTTCTTAGTGTTCTGGAGAGTGCAGGGAAGTGGAGTTGAAATGCCCATCAGCCATGACTTAAATGGCAGAGTGGACTCGACTCGATGGGCCGAATGGCCTTACTTCCACTCCCATGTCTTAAGGTCTTATGAAACTATCCTGAAAACATTCTATTAATTCACCTGGGCTACATTTATACATCTGATTTTTCCAGTTGCTATGCAGATTAAAATCTGCCAGGTATATCGCTGGGCCTTTTTGACAAGCTCTCACTATTTCTTCCTTTACGTCCCACCCTTACCATGTGGCTGGCTATTATGGGACTTGTACACCACTTCCACAAGTGATATTTTGTTTTTATCTTTTCTCACCACTACCCAGATTGGTTTCCTGAACTTAGGTCATTTCTCTCTATTGTGCTATCATCATCATTAAATAACAAAGCCACCGCTTCACTTTTTCCTACCCTTCTGCCCTTCCCAAATATTCTACCCCCTTCAATACTCAGATGACAATCCATGTCACCTTGTAGCCATGTGTCCGAAATGTCTGACAGATTGCTCAGTTCAGCGATTTCATTTCAAATGCTACTTGCATTCAGGTACAGTCTTTAGTTTTTTTTTGATTTTGTATCTCTAGCATGAATTCCTGATTTACTTTTCAAGTTGTACCCTCTATTCCTATCACTGTTTATTATCTTCCATATTAATTCATTTCGCTACTCATTGATTTGCCACATATTTCTAATCCCCTGCCCTAACTTTTCAGTTTAAAATCTTCTCCATTTCCCTAGTTCCGCAGCTCAGTTCAGTTCAGTTGGAGACTGTCCCATCGCTACACCTTCCATTTTCCTCAGCATTGATGCAAATATCCCAAGAACCAGATCCCACATGCCCCAGACCAGTCTCTAAACCAAGCATTCATCTCTCTAATTTGATTTGCTCTATGCCAGCTAACAAATGGCTCAGCAATAATTCAGATTTTGGTCTTTGTCATTCTGCTCTTAATTTGATGACCACTTCCTCACATAGACATAGGCAGAAAAAGAAAGAGGTTCTGTATAGTCATTGTTGTCCTCACACACCAATTACTGAAAGTAAGCACACAAGTACAGTAGGCAGTAAAGAAGGCAAACGGTATGTTGGGCTTCATATCAAGAGGATTCACGTATAGACACAAGGATTTTTTGAAATTATACAGGGCATTTCTGAAGCCACACCTGGAATATTATGCGCAGTTTAGGTCTCCTTATCTGAGCAAAGATATTCTTATTACACAGAAAGTACAGCAAAGGTTTCACAAATTGATTCCTTTATTGGCAGGGCTGCCATATGAGGTGAGATTGAGTCGGTTAGGATTGTATTCACTGGAAATTAGGAGAATGAAGGGGGCAATCTCATAGAAACCTAACAGGATTGGACAGGTTAGATGCAGGAAGCATGTTCCCAATAATGGGAAGTCAAGAATTCAAGGCATAGTTTAAAGGACAAGGTGTAAACATTTTGAGATTCAGAGAAAGAGAAATTTCTTCACCCAGAGAGTGGCAAGACTGCGATAATTCACCACCACAGAAAGTGGTTCAGACCAAAACATGACATGCTTTCAAGAAGGTGGCAGATACATCTCCTATAATGGAAAAGATCAAGGGATAAGGGGAAAGGGTGTGATTAAGGCATTCAGCTTGATGATCAGCCAAGATCTACATCAAGCATGATGAGTGGATCCTTCCTGTCCTGTTCCAGCCCCAAACAGATAACCTGAACCCTGGCAATGACAGTCAACAGAACTGTCTGCACATCCACTCCTCGAAAATGCACTGTAGTTGTTCCCACTATTCCATTCTTTCTCTAAAGCCCTACAATATTTTTCTTCTCAGACGCTTATCCACTCCCCTTTTGAAAGCTACAATCGAATTTGCCTCCACCAGTTTTCAGGCAGTGCATTTTAAATCATAAACTGAATACTGTGTTATATGAGTAAATCATAATCTTTCTTAAGAGAATTTCTAACACCTCAGCCTCACAGATTTTGTTGCCCTATACAAATCTGCAGAATAGACTTGGTTCTGCATGGAGGGGAAGTATAAGTCTCTCCACCAGCCCCACACAAAGAAAAAAATTCACTGAATCCTTTCATATTCGTGTTCATTTTTTAAAACCAGTCCAAGTGAAAAGTCAGGAGTAAGAAGTGATTATTTCTCTCATCAACTCTCACACTGCACAACCAAAATTATTCTGAATAACCCAAATATTTGAGCTGTTATCGTGTTCCTAAAATCTTATTATCTGCTCTAAACTTACTTTTCCCTCATTTTCATTTCATTCCTGTCCTTCTAACTGGATGAACTTAGACTAACAAGTGGGTTTATGTTACATGAAGTGTTTAATATGCCTATAGGTGTCATCAAATTTTCAACAATTTGCAACAAAATTTAAGTTCCCTTGGCATCAGACAGGTGCCTGCATCAGCCTTCTCTTCTGAAAGTCTACTCTCATTGCCATGAGGAGTCAAAGCTGGAGATTTAGTATGCAGACATGCAAATATCAGCCCTCTATTAAAAAGGAAGCTGGAACCAGTGAGGCTAAAAGGTGCACTGACTAAGCTTGCAAGTAGGGCTTATAAAGCTCTTTAAATATGCCAACTGCTTGAGGAGGAAAAATAAACATACCACTGTCATCAGCAACTTGTCAAACCACTGGAGTTTCAGCTCAGCTTTTGGCCACATATCAGGACGAAGAGCCATCTTCAGAAGACTAACGCAGCGTCTGGACAACATCTCACCTGGTGAACCCGCTGTGTTTGAGGAATCATTCACCTGGGGTTCAATTGTCACACATAACTACACAGGCTGTAAAGTAGTCACTGTCACAATTCAAAATCTTTGCTTCATTACTGCATCACATGCCATTTTCATCATATATTTAAGGAGGACCAGGAAGCTGAAATATTTATAATTTCTTCAATGCTAAGATTAACCCAAAATTCTAATTCATATGAGAGAATGGATAAGTATTGAATAGCATTGATCAACTCAAATGATATTAGGAAGTATACTCAAAAATACACTGGAAAATTGGAAGCAAAACAAAAACAGCTGTAAATACACGCCATAACAAACTGCGTTCTTCCCTGGTCTTAGTTTTGCCTCAGAATTGCAAGAAAGAGATTTCTGTGGCTTCAAATCCACACTTGGGATTTGTAGATATAAAATGGAAGACAATACGGGGTGAACAGCATTTTCCAGAAAGATGTTAAGCCAAGACATCATGAATCTGTGCCAGTAGGTGTTGAAGGTCTTGTGACTCCATCCACAGAATAACAGAGGTCTCTCAAAAGATTTGGTTTCTTAGAAATGTGTTTTGGTTCTTTCCAGGGAAAATGATAATTTTCACTGAAAACTATGAAAAAGACAAACTCGGATCGAAGAGAATAGTCTAACTTATCAAAGTGCTTCGCATTTTCCTCACATCAAAAGGAACAAACAGTCCGTTAATGAGCTCAAGCAGAGCTGGTGGGAACCAAAGGTAGCTTTGAATTCTCTCGATGGAGAGATTGTTTCATCACTACTGAGCAGACTGAAGTGCACTAAACAAACCACTGCACTCTTGCTGGTCAGGGTAACATCATGTCAAAATTCTGGGTACAAGTTTCACAGAGAGAAACATAAAAATGTTTCTTCCATTTGGATGATGTCAACATCATATGGAGGTTGTTATAAATTAACAATATTAAATCTTGAAATTTAATGTCAGCTTTACTTCCATTCTTGAGCTCAAACAGTACCACAGTTCAGACAACCAGCACCTTTGGTGGATTCTAGTACCAGGGAGGCTTTCAATTGCAAAATATTCAGAAATGCATAATATTCAGGAAGTGGAGGGACGTGGATGTCCTTGTGCATGATGCTGTGAAGTTGGGTAGAGTATCTGTAGAATGGGAGGCAGGCTGTTAGATTGTGCTGTTTGTAAAATGCCGGGGGGGGGGGGGGGGGGTGCATGGGCCCTTTAAAAAATTGTGCCTTTTTCTATTCTTGGTGATGTCTGAGCAGCTTGAAAGTTTGCAAGTGCAGAGAGCACCCGAATTGAAACATTTGTATGGAAAGAATGTACCATTACCAGGCCAATTAGCATTTTTACCAATACAACAGGATTTTGAATTTAGACAATCAATCAATCAATTTGAACCAGGCACTTAGATACCAAAAACCTATCAAATTTGAATCTGATGGTTTTGACAACCTAGAAACAATCCCATTGTGAGGACCTGTGTGTCATCAGGGGTATAAAAGAAGAGTACAGCTGGACAAAGACAAGAGAACTAACTGCCATTTGCCAGAATTAACAGCTCTTAGCTCTCAGCAGAGAATCACTGGCTCTCAGACTCCTATAAATCTCAGGGAGAACACTGTCTAAATATCAAAGGTACTAATGGTACAACTAGTTAATATTCCTGACAGAAGAATTGATGGAGGCGGCGTTCCTAATAGAACATTCAACAGAGAAGGCACAGGGCATTTCGAAAGAAACAATCTGGCAGTAATTTTGAGCAACTAAATTCTATATTTTAAAATTTTATTTAATATAAGTCGGAGTTGTATTTATTAGGAAATAGTTAGAAGGGGTTTTATTCGGTTTGTTAATAGATTCGTTTAATTTGTTCACTGTTCGTATTGATAAATAGAACATAGAACAACTTTCTGCAGAACAGGCCTTTCGGCCCTCGATGTTGCGCTGACCTGTGAACTAATCTAAGCCCATCCCCTACACTATCCCATCAATCATCCATATGCTTATCCAAGGACTATTTAAATGTCCCTAATGTGGCTGAGTTAACTAGTGGCAGGCAGGGCGTTCCAGGCCCTTACCACTCTCTGAGTAAAGAACCTGCCTCTGACATCTGTCTTAAATCTATCATCCCTCAATTTGTAACTATGCCCCCTCGTACAAGCTGACATCATCATCCCAGGAAAAAAGACTCTCAGTGTCCACCCTATCTAATCCTCTGATCATCTTGTATGTCTCTATTAAATCCCCTCTCAGCCTTCTTCTCTCCAATGAGAGCAGACCCAAGTCCCTCAGCCTTTCCTCATAAGACCTTCACTCCAGACCAGGCAACATCCTGATAAATCTCCTCTGCACCTTTTCCGATTCTTCCACATCCTTCCTGCGATGGGGTGACCAGAACTGCATGCAATATTCTGAGGCCGCACTAGCATTTTGTACAGTTGCAGCATGACATCACATGATCTCAAACCCTCTACCAATAAATCCTAACACACCATATGCCTTCTTAACAACACTATCAACCTGGGTGGCAACTTTCAGGGATCTATGTACATGGACACCAAGATCCCTCTGCACATACACACTACCAAGAATTCTGCCTTCCTCTATTATTCTTCCCAAAGTCAATCACCTCACATTTATCTGCATTGAACTCCATTTGCCACCTTTCAGCCCAATTCTGCAGTTTATCCAAGTCTCCCTGCAACATTCTTCCACACTGTCCACCACTCCACCGACTTTAGTGTCACCTGCAAACTTATTAACCTAACCACCTACGCCTGCGTCCAAGTCAATTATAAAAATGAGAAACAGCAGCGGTCCCAAAACAGATCCTTGTGGCACACCGCTAGTAACCGGACTCTAGGCTGAATATTTTCCATCAACCACCACTCATTGCCTTCTTCCAGAAAGCCAGTTTCTAATCCAAACTGCTAAATCTTCCTCAATCCCATACCTCCGCATTTTCTCCAATAGCCTACCATGTGGAACCTTATCAAAGGCTTTACTGAAGTCCGCATGCTTGGTCACCTTCTCAAAAAACTCAATGAGGTTTGTGAGACACAACCTGCCCTTGACAAATCCACATTAACTATCTCCAATCAAATTGTTGCTTGTTGATTGTAAAGCAAGAGTCGGAGGTTTATTTTATTTAGCCACTAGAAATTGCTGAAAGATAGGTTACAACACTTTTCAAGATAACAAGGTGTGGAACCGGATTAACACAGCAGGCCAAACAGCATCTTAGGAGCAAGAAAGCTGAAGTTTCAGGTCCAGATCCTATTATCTCTGTTACAACACTTTTCACACTCCTTTTACAGATTTTAGGGTGAGGTGCTCCTCTTTGGATGTTTCAGTTTTAGTTCACAGTGGGGTCAACCTCTACTTTATAACAACGAATACCAAAAAAAAGCATCCAGGTTTGGTGGGCAGTAGGGAAAGCAAACAAACCATTATTTCAAAGAGAATGGAGTATACAAATAGAGTGGCACAAGTCAGATCATACATACAATACAGTGAACAGTTGCATTTTCCTTATCTCAGGAAAGATATAATGGCGCTGCAAGGAGTCTAGAGAAGATTCATTAGGTTGGTACCAGGTCTGGAGGGATTTTATTAAGAAGAAATCTTGAGTAGGTCAGTCTTGGTTTCAATGGAGTTTAGAAACAAAAATTATTCTCAGGGGCACTTGATAGGGGAGATGAAGTGCAAAGAGACTTGGAAGTTCTGGTCCAGGATTCTCTCAAGCTAAACTTGTACATTGAGTCAGTAGTCAGGAAGGCAAATGCAATGTTGGCATTTGTTTTGACAGGACTTGGATACGAAAGCAGGGATGTACTACTGAGTCTTTATAAGGTCCTGGTCAGGCCACATTTGGAGTATTGTGCGCAGTTTTGAGCCCCATATCTCAGGGAGGATGTACTGGCCCTAGAGCGGGTTCAGAGGAGGTTCACGAGAATGGTCCCAGGAATAAGAAGCTTAACATATGAGGACTCTAGGACAATACTCATTGAAGTTTAGAAGGATTGGGGGTGGGGGTGGGGGGGGGATCTAATTGAAACTTACCGAATACTAAATGGCCTGGACAGAGTGGATGTTGGAAAGATTCTTCCATTGGTAGGAGAGACTCGGACCCGAGAGGACAGCTTTAGAGCAAAGGGAAGACCTTTTAAAGCAGAGATAAGGAGAAAACTTCTTCAGCCAGAGAGTGGTGAATCTATGGAATTCACTGCCACAGAAGGCGGTGGAGACTTGGTCATTGGAGTACATTTAAGACTGAGACAGATAGGTTCTTGATTATCCAGGGGATCAACGGTTGTGGGGAGAAAGCAGACGAATAGGGTTGAGGAACCGATCAGCCATGATTGAATGGCGGTGCAGACTCGAAAGGCCAAATGGACTAATTTTTGCTCCTATATCTTGTGGACAGGTCGTTTTCCCTTGTGGGAGAATCTAAGACCAGAGAACATAATCTCAGAGAAACAGTCTTCACTTAAGACAGAAGTAAGAAATTTAGTCCCACAGAAATTAGCAAAACTGTAGAATTCTTTAGTGCAGTAGGCTGGATTCTTATAGATTCAAGTATATTCAAAGCTGAGGCAGAGAGAGTTTTAAACAGTAAGGGGTTAAGGGTAATGGGGATAAGGCAGGAAGTAGATTTGATAAGCCGAGTGGTCTATTTCTGCTCCTATGTCTTAAGATCTTGTTTTCTAACAATAACCGGAAGTAGACAGCTGCATGTATTTTCTGGTACAGTACCATTCTGAGGGATTTGTAATTAAAACCTGGCAATGCACAATTACAATGCAATCACTAAATAACTTCCCCCCGCCCTTTCTCGAGATGGATTAAAAAAACTCAGCTTTGCATTTATGAACATTTATCCCCATGATTCTCACAAATATAATATTTACAATAAATAACTTCAAAGCATTATACCCACTATCTTTTTGCTCTCAGTATGATCTCTCAAACAGATTAGCATGGATGATCAGCTAATATGCTTTTCTTAGCCCTTTGCTTTCTGATAAAGAGGCAGTGAACAAGAAAAAGCTTTGCTGCTCCTCTAATAGCCCCAACTCCTTCCTTAATTACAACCACAGCCAAATAGAACTGTAGCTTAATGTATTATTTAAGGGGATACCTCTAACAGTGCAGTACTCCTTCATCACTGCAGTGAAAGTGTCTGCCTCGGATTCAAGTCCAAGGTAAAGCAAGTCATGTATTTCATGATTTTGGAACATGCTCAAGTGTTTCGAAGCCAATAAAGTACTTGGAAATGTAGGTAATCTGCAGCCAATTTACAAAAATCAAGCTCCCACAAATGCAAAAATATGATTTAATGATGTTACTGGTACACAAATACTAGCCTAGACACCTGGATGAACTCCCTTGTCCATCTTTGAAAGAGTGCATGGAATCTCTTATGGCCAACTGAGAGGAAACAGATTTTCATTTAATGTTTAATCTGAAAGACTCCATCTCCAAAAGTTGAGCATTCCATCAGTACTGCACTTGAGTTTCAACCTAGATCATGTGCTCAGGTCTGTGCATCAGAATTTCATGGAATTAAGTTCCACACTGGAGGCAAGGATGTTATTTAACAATTAACAATTTGAAAATATTACTAAATAAATAGCAGAGAGTAGTGAAAAGATAAGACTGATATTAAGCTCTATCATAACAAAAGTTCTTAAATGTAACAAATATTCAAACATTCAGTTCAAACCACATCTTAAATGCTGCCAAAATTAACATTCTGCAGTTATTCTATCAAATGACAAAGTAGCATGACCTTTACCTGACAAGCTATTCTGATGAGGAAATTTACTACGGTATCAGTATGCTGCTTATCAATAGGTTTCAAAAGCAGATGATCTGCCCCTGTTAAGGACTGGCTTCGTCCAAACACCTGTTGGTATAAGAAGATTTAATTAAGGTTCATTTGCAACAAGAGTGCAAATTAACTGTTTTGATCCAATTGATCTGACACCAGTCAGATTCAAATTTAGATCAGTATGTCACAATTTTTCAAAAAGTTCAATTTATTGCATATGGTAAGTTTAGTTTCCTGGGTGGCATTAATATAGATCAGGATAACGTAAAGTGTCTCCAAAGTTGCTTTTGCTCAGCAGAACTGGTTTTAATGATTTTGTAATTGTCTAAACCAACACATATTCTGACACTTCAGAAGGGAGAAACTAGAGTTTTGACTACATCAGTCAAAGAAACCTTTTCTGGTATAAAGCTCACTTTGACCTCTATCAGCAGATGAATTTGGCTTTGGAAGATTACAGCTTTGCCTAAGGATTTAACATGTATTATGTACACCTTCTGCAATTATACCAATACATCATATAAAAAATTATTTCTAATTGAAATTAAAATAAAGTAGCACATGACTAATTAAATGCAGTAAACGTATGCAGAGAATGCCTTCTGCTGTCCGTGACTAAATCAAGGTAAATTTCTGAACTTTTTGACCATTCCAATTTTGCCAGCCCAACAGTTTTTCTTCCTTAGAAAAGCGTGTTAGAATTAAAAAAAATACACAGATTGGTGCAGCTTAGATCACAAATTATGTTGATACATAAAATGCTAAACGGTAATATCCAGGTTGTCATCACAGAGTTCAATTAACTGAAAACATGACAGATTGATCACAAACAGTTCACAATTACACACTGCATTCAAGGTAAAGAAATTAATTATCTGCTTTGGAAAGCAGAATGGATGAAGTTCAGAGCTATTTTACATTGCATAAACCATGACATACTAATCAGGCTAAATATTTTGCATCTTGCAAAGTTATAGACAATCTTAAATTTATTGTTGAGAGCGCTCATTTATGGTAACATTATCAATTTCATTATAAATTGACTTTCTGACTATATTTAACTGCTAGCTAAAAGATATGAAATGGATTTCAATGCAATTTGAACTAAAGTGCAAACGTTACAGTGCTAGAATTAATTTAGCTGCGTCAAAGACTTTACCTATACAATTGCATTAATGGAGTGATCAAAGCATCAATTACACAGCTCTAGTTACTGATCCAAAACATTTCTTTGCAAAGAAAGCCAAGGGTGCGAAAGACAATGCATTACTGTTCTTATTAAATGTATTGAATGTGAACCAGATACTGTCCTCTATCTTTTGATTGTACTCACAGTTCCAGCATTTGTTCTGAAGCGTTTCACATCCTGAGCAGAATCCACTGATAAACCTCGTCTGACATTGCCATTGGTCGCACTGGTTCCCTCGCCACCGCCATTTCCGTCAGGATCAGAATCTGGCTACATTTTTTAAAATAGCATGGTAGGGAGCAGGGGTGAGGGGTTGAAGAAAATGGTAAAATATTCATTTGGCAATATCTAAAAAAATCAGCAGATCATACATCACAGTCACCTTTTGAAAAGGAGTAAACGCAAAAAATATATCAGTTGTAAATCTCATTTCAGCAATCTGGATGTACACAATAAAGGAGTTTGGTTTCATTTTCTTCTTTTGGTTCTGATGTGGTCAGTGGAGTTGAGGACCTGGCTTATTGACATATAGCCTTTAAGGTTCTGAAATACCCTATATACGCCCAGCACCAGCCTTTCTTTTGTCTGCAATGCATTCTCAGATTCAACATTTCCTACTGTCTGGCTATATGACAAGTGTTAAAAGTAGTATAAATGTAGCACCTTCTGTAAGTTCCTAATGTGTTGCAGATAATTAAGTATCTTTGAAGTGCAGCCCCTGCTGTGGGGATCATGGCGCCCAATTTGAACATAGCACAATTCCATAAACAGTAATGTACCATATAAATAGATAATTTCCAAACAGGGTAGTGGAGTTGGCCTCGTTTGGGACATTTAAGTGGCTATTAGATAGGCATATGGATGATCGTATAAGGTAGCAGTGGAGGTTAGAGACATCTTAGGTTTCAGGTAAAAGTTCAGCACAGCATCATGGGCCGAAGGGCATGTACTATTGTACGTCCCATGTTGTACGTCAGGATACCTGCAAGCACTCAAATGCCTTGGGATCTTTTCTGTCCCCTCATCACAGTAGACAAAGCCTTTGTTTAAAGTCTCATCTGAAATAGAGCACCACTGACAATAAAGTGCTTTATGAGTCTGCACTGATGAGTCAGCTGGAGTAAATACTTGGAAGTGAGACTTGAACCAACAGACTTCTGACTCAGAAGTGGATGCGTCAAGGCTGACATAATGATGGGATCTTACTCCATTACACCAAAAGATGTTTTGGCATATAAATAATATTATCTTCCATAGGAAGATTAACTACCCCCTCAAATCATAGCACTAAAATAAGACATTACTTTGTGAAATTAAACCTTAGAGGATCTAGACAGCTACTGAATGTTTCATTTTTGATTTGATTCACAAAGTTGCAGATTCAGCAACAAATTTAGGTTTCAACCCTAAGTGGGGGCCTCCAACACTAGAAATAATTTTGGTAGGAATAAGAAAAAGGAAAGCCAAAAGAACTAACGATGCTGTACATCAGGAACAAAAACAAAAGTTGCTGGAAAAGCTCAGCAGGTCTGGCAGCATCTGTTGAGGAGAAAACAAACAGAGTTAACGTTTCAGGTCCAGTGACCGTTCCGGTAAGTAAAAAGAACTTTTAAAAAAAAACAACCTAATCTGTAACTGAGCACACAGAGTTAAATCCACCTGTAATGTGAATCGATACAGGGAGTCTCCTTCATCAATAAGAATAACATGCACTGATTTTCGATACAAACACAACTTTGAACATGCAAAAACATTTAACAGCTCATTGTTAGAACTATTAACCTATTCATGTTCAGATGTATAACAATTTCAACAAGCAATCCCGTGGAATGTTAACAACTCTCTGACATAGGTTTAAAAGAAAACAGTGCTACATTGCTGGAATTGAGCCTCACGAGGCTGAATTTTACAAAATGGTAGCCCTCTTAAAACAATAAGATGTGACTTTTAATCTGAATCAAGATTAAGTTAAAAATGAATTTAAAATGAAATCTTGAAGAGGTAACATGTCCAACTGTCATGCTTTTGAAAGAGAGGACAAACAGATATTCTGCATATTATTTTACCTGTTGGTCTTTGATTCTCTGCAGCTCCCATTTAATGACAACTTCAGCCAGATCGACAGCTAATTTCCTCTGTTCAATAGTGACACTAGGCGTGAAGCCTAGTCGCTGCATGGCACTAACCATGTGTTGCACAAGGTGATGTCGCACTGGGAAGTACACCTAAAGAGAAACATTATTCTCACAAGTTGCATAATATTCAGAATATGTCGTTGCTTTCATGTCTAATTCTCACTATGCAAGAAGAAAGGCTTCCAACGTCTCCTCCCATAAACTGTGTACTTATAACACACCTTTGCTAGGTAGACGTGAGGGAGCTAGGGCTTTCTTCATCAGAGCGAAGGAGGATGAAAAGGTGATTTAATAGGTGTACAAGATAGTAAGAGGCATAGATAGAGAGGGTACCCAGAAGCTTTTACCCAGAGCAAAAATGACTATTACAAGGGGACATAATTTCAAGGTGATTGGAGGAAGGTATGGGGAGATGTCAGAGGTAAGGTTCTTCACACAGAGTGGTGGGCATGTGGAGTGCGCTGCCGGCAGTGGTAGTGGAGTCAGACACTTGAGACTTTTAAGTGACTCTTGGATAGTCACATGGAGGATAGTAAAATGTAGGGTATGCAGGGTAGATTGGCCTTAGTAGGATAATAGGTCAGCACAACATCTTGGGCCAAAGGGCATGTACTGTGTTGTATAGTTCTATGTTCTATGCTGCCATTCAGGGACCACACCTTTCTAGTAAATATTATTCATATCCAATTTTTTTCCCCCTTCTGATCCAAGACAATCTGTCAGCTCGTTTTTTTATATTAAGACTACTGGACTACTCAGTGGAATAGAGGCAGGAATCAAATGGATAGGTTCAAATAATGATTTAAACCACGCAAGTGAAATGTAAGAGATTTCATTCCGAATGTAAAACTTGCTTCTGGAACCCAATCAAATGCATTTCTCTGATCATGAAGGGATTTTTTTCTCTCTACTGTTCTGCTGAAGTTCTTCATTTCTTGGAATGTTACAAAGTGATAGTGTAAGATGAGATGCCATCTGCAAAATAAGCAGTTACCGTTACAAAAAGACCAAAAACTATCTAGCCCTTCAAAGTGGATTTTAGGAAGGAATCCTTAATTTTTCTTGTTGTGTAGGACATATCTGCAACGCTGCCTTTGTGGTGCTTTACTGGCTTCTTCTTCAAATTTGGAGGTTTACTTTTGATTGTCTGTTTATACTAGTCCCTTCAGAAAATAGTAAGTTACTACATAGGCCTAGGTGGGGTTTCAAGACCAGGGCACACATATTTGAGAGAAGAGAGGTTTAAAAACGACGTGGAGGGGCAAACTTTTTTTTTTAAAGAAACACACAGGGTGACTTGTGTGGAATCAACTTCCTTAGGAAGTGGTGGACGTGGGCACAATTACAACATTTAAAAGACACTTAGATAAGTACGTAAATAGGAAATCTTTGAAGGGATATGTGCCAAGCATAGGCAAACGTGACTAGTCTGGTTTGGGATTATGTTTGACATGGGCTGGCTGGACTGTAGTGTCTGTTCCCATGCTGTGTAACTCTATAACAGCCAGTAGAATTGACACAAATAATCCTAATGCTAGGGCACAGTGGAATGATTGACAATAGAAGACCAAGTTTTTTTGCCTTGTATCCTCTTGGCATTGTATGACAATGGAGCTGTTGACTCATCACAGTAATCAATCTCCATCAATTAGTCTACACAAGGCACACAAATAAGTGGCGGAGTCATCACATCAAAATGTTGCCCTCCCAAGCATGCATCGTGTCACAAATGCTTAATGTTTTGTTGTTGAGGTGGGAGCTAACAGATAGAAATTCAGTTTTCTTGGAACAAGGACTTACCCTGAAATGTTGAACAATGAGATGCAAAATGTGAACCAGCTGAGGCACTGTGTGCCCTTCTTCCACAATGATTTTTCTTGTCCAGTGGGTGAGCATTTGATGCCCATCCTCCATGCGAGCAGGGACTGCGGGAGTCAAAATGGCCATCGCTTGCCTGACTACCAAGCGAGCTTCCATAGCATGAGCTTTAAGCAAACTGAGGAAAACCTGTGAAAAATTAATTTAGAAACGCTTGACCTTGACATATGGTTACATCCCAAACTCTTAAAATTATTTATATTGCTTATTCACCAACACACCCGAGCTCAATGCCCTGCATGGATTCCTGACCTAACAATTCAACAATTTTCAAATTGCTTCATTGCTTTAACCATCTTATCTGTGTAACCTCCTCTGCCCCTACAAATTTCCTGGCTCACTATTCCTCTTCAATTCTGATGCCTTGAAAATCCAAATTTCATTTTTTGATTCCCTGCCTACACCCTGCTGTCTCTTTACCTCAGCTCTTTCACAATGCTGCTTAGAATGTACCTGTTTGGCCAACCTTTAGTCACCAGTCCTTCTAAGTTTTTGACATGGTTGATGTCAAATTGTGCTTAATACCCGTTACCGTCTAGTGCCCAGGAATGTTTCATCACTTTACTGCTGCATGTTCATTCAAACAATCATGCTTTTGTTATATTCTAACTGAAGCCACACCAAGCCAATTTAAAAACAAGAGACAACTTCTCTCAATTAATCAAATCACATAGACACTATATCTGAGTGTCTTTTCCATTTTTCTTTGGTGTTGCATAACAAGGTAGACTATGGGAGCAATCCCCAATTTGCTTCTCTGCATTTTCACTGCTACAAAGACAAAATTCTACATCATACAACATGCCTGATTTATTACGAACCTTAAAAGCATGCAAAAAATCTAAGAACACGGCACCGCTAAAGTCTTAAGGATGCAACAAAATGTTGGTATTTTATAAGTTTAACTATTGCCATCTTATAGGCAACCATCATAGTCAAATTTTGCACACAGCAAGTTCCTACAAACATCAATGAGCAAGAGACAAGTTTGTCAGCTTTTGGAAGCAGTGACTGAGGACGAACGCTGGCCAAGATATGAAAGTTCCTTGTTTTTCTTGGAATATCGTCAAGAATATTCACTTGACCAGGCAGACAGGATCTCATTCCAATGTTTTGTCAAAAAACAAAACATTTCTGCACTAGAGTGATATATTCACACACTACTTTACTAATAGATCTGCCTGAGCCACATATTTAAAGGCTCGAGTGAGACTTAAACCTTTGATCTGATTCAGAAGTCTGAGAGTCTACATTATGTAGTTAATTTAGCTGAATTGTCAAGACAGTTTCTTTCCACCAATAACACTCAAAATCTCGCACGATACAAAGCAGAATTCATAAAAAAAACTTTGCAAATTAAGATCTTTATTCAAACTAAACCAAAGTTTAATGAGCTTTGTCAAAAAACAAATGCAATGGCCTTGATGAAAAAAAATCAAATTTAATGTTTGCAAAAAAACCAAATGCAACAATGTTTGTAACTCTTGAACAAATAATGAAACTAAAAATTTCAAGAGATTGCCAGAATTAAACAGGATTACAATGTTGCTGAATTGGTGTTTAGTGCCCGTTAAGTGAAAAATATCTAGTTTGTCCTAGATTTTGCAGTGATTGCCTGCAAATCTAGACATAAATCCGTTCAACACATTTAGGAGACAGTAAAATAGCAGTTGGATTCACTCAGCTGAAAAAAAGTACTTTGTTGCTCAATACCAGATAGTAAAATTTGTAAACCTAAGACAACTTTGTGCACAGGATCAACTGATGTTGTTTGCATAAGTCTTTATTTTCAAAATGGTTATTGCATAATCTGTAAACAATATCTCCAGTCATCAAACACCTCGCACAGAAACCGCTCCATCCCTAGGATTGTGCCATGTAAGCATACAATTCCAGAGATAGATGGTTAGCTTCTCTGTCAAAACACTGAATGTGTCAGGAGTTAACAAATTCTTTCATAAAAGCCAATGAGAATTTTGTTGTGGGGTGGGGGGGTGCAGGGCAGATAGAATGCTTAAAGTAAACAAGCTGAAATTTGTGCGACTGATTCAGTGAAGGCAAAATTTGCAATAAAAAGGATTCAGTATTTTGAAGGCCATCCATAATTTGCACCTTGCCCAAGTCCATAGTTTCAGAATGTCTCTTGTATATTTTATCATGCAGATTATCTGATTCCCTGCTCAACTATCCGTTTACACAGGTATCGCTGTTGGTAGATGTCATCAACATTTTCTCAATTTAAAATCTGGTATTCGGTCACATCTAACATATAAAGTGACATGAAAATACATGGTTTACAATATGAAGCTTACCTGCAAGACGATCTTTTTATGAATTGCAAATTTGGCTATGATATGCGCCAGTAGTAAGTGGCCACTGTATTTGCAGGCTGGATCCACACAGGTCTTGGAAAGCAGGCAAGGCCATGCAAATGTCATCAGGCGTCTCAGTTTGCTGTTTCGATTTTTATTATTGTCATGGATGTGGTGTGGTGCATGCTCAACGAGAAGAGTTGCAAACTGCAGCAAGTAAATCCTTAAAGCATCTAACATTTCAGCATGCTTCTCTGGATCCAGTACCTGAGAAAAAAAAATCCATAAATATTTAAATAGATAAAAGATTAATTTATAATCTTTTATTAATGAGTGTAGGCTTAAAGAACAAAGTGGTGATGAGAAGAGAACTATTTTTTTAAAAAAAACTTACAATGTAATTTTATTTTAAACAGAGGAGTTACAGTCTCGGTTGCATTGTTTGTGAAGATAGTGAATGCAGATTTAAATACCACCTCTCAGTTGGGGACTGGACATATTCTTGAAAGGAAAAATGTGAAGGGCAATGATGAAACAGCAGATGAGACACACTGGATAGGTTTCTGAAGAAAACAGCACTGGAAAAACAGGCTAAGTGGCCCCTGTCTATGCTGTATGATTCTACAATACCACGTCCTATTGAACAGATAAAGACACTGTCTCTGAGGAAACGCTTCTGGCAACCAAAGCAATTTTCCTCGCCTTCATAACATCAGTAATCACAATTATGTAAAAAAATACATTCACAGAAAATAAATTATATAAAAGCTGTAAGCATCTTGAATCCTCTAAAGATGCTCAAGGTACAGAGATCACTGCTGGAAACACATTAAATTGTAGAAAATGTCTGAATTACTACTATTTACCTTCTAAAACCCCTTTTGTTAAAAACAGAAATGATTTATGAGTTACCACAGGTGGGACAACATTTTAAATTACAATGAAGTATAATCACACTTTCAAACTGATGAATAATTTCTTGGAATTAAGCAGTTTACTACTCCAACACAGCAAACAGCAAAGTCATGAATGCGTAATAAAAAAAATTCTTTGACACAAATTTACAGACAAGAAACTTGCAAAAATATCCAAACTATTAACATTACCTTTGTAATGAAAACACTTGTGATACTATCAGGATTATCTCCCTCAGGATTCGGAGGCCCTAGAAGTTGCTCCCCTTCACCTTTGTCAAAGCTGTATTGGAAAGCAGGGATCAATATGTGCTGTAGAGCCTAAAAAAAAATGCAACAGCAAAATCACCAACAAATAGCATATGATATTTCTTTCACTGTATATGTTTGAATGCCACAGAATCAGAGTAATATCATATACTAAGAGGTCAGTCAGCCCATCAGCTCATCTTTTCAAACATAAATTGCATATTTTAGAGCTTAGTCACTTCTCAGTTCTGAAGATCGAAACAAAAGCTTACTTGCGTAACACCTAAAAATATCAACATGTCATTTAAAAATCTTCACGAAAAGTTGAAATGAACACATATGCTTTGCGCAGAGCAAGATCTGGCTTGTAATTAGAGAAGAGGAGCGCATCAGATCACAAGACCAAAGGTCAGCTGTGCACATCCTTCAATGGTTCATCTGGCTAAGCAAATGCCACCAATTGCACAAAGCATAATCTTGAGCTGATATATTTTTGCACGTATCTTCAGGCAAACTTAAAAGATAATGGATGACATGCAGCAAAATGAAACAAGTAAACATTCAGTAGAGTTTGTCTTAATTCATGAATTTTTGTTAAACTGCATCGCCAAATGAGAACGTAGTCATTTCATTTAATCAAAGTGCTTCAGCTGAAATTCCTGTGTCGCTTTGGTCATGCAAATATTTAAAAGTCGAACATTTCAATGATTAAAATATAAAATATTTGATATTTAAATCCATTCATCCATCATTAACAAATCACCACAGAAATTAATTAAATTCACAAATACATTACGTTTTCCCATTAAGTTACATTATAACAGTTAATCAATCTGGAGAAGGATAGGTCCAATTGCATCAATATAAATACAAACGCTGGCTTAGAGATTTTGAAATGAAAGGTTCTAGCCACAAATTAATTATGATACCTGATCACACATGAAATAGATCACAGTTTTAATTATAACTTTGAAGTTATTACTGATCGGATGAGAAACTAAAACATTGTACATCCTCAGAAAATGTCCTTTCCTTTTACCAAAGCAAATGAATTTGCTATAAAAATGTCAAGGATTTGCCTCTAATCTGAAGGAATTTAAATACAGAAATCTAAGCCCTTAAGATGTCGAGGATAACTGGAGAAAGAACAAGAGGTGAGCAGGCCTTCAATGTGTTAGAACAAAAAAGGTGTTGAGACCGTGAATGCACTGCCTGTAAATGAATAATAACTTGCAAACAAATGGAATAAATATTTGAATGGAAAATAAAATTACAAAGGCTATGGGGAAAGAGCAAAGGAATGCAAATAACTGGTCAGCACTTTCAAAGGGTTGATACAAAGAATATGAACTGAACTGCACCCTCCTCTGCTGTAAGATTCTAAGATTCAGATCAGGAGGGTTTGTTTTATATTGACATTTTCCGGGAGTTAAACATTTATATGCCCAGTGATAAACAATTCTAGAAATTTCTGAACATGGCTGAAGCAAGTTCAATGTGCTACCTTGCTTATTTCTACTATATAGTATGGTTACCTTGGCTTTAAGCTCATCTCCAAAGTTTGGATCATAAAATTCCACAAATCTGTTAAACAGGACACGCTTCTGTGCCACACTGTAATTCTTCGGAATCTCTTCTTCCATATACTCCTTCAGAAAGGTCATATTGCTCAGAAAACGCCCAGTGAATGCTCGAAGCAGTTGAAACAGCAGCTCAATCTCTGCGTAATTCCGTCTACAGCAAAGTTAAATTTCATAATAGATCAGTTACTTCTAAGATAGATTAAAACAGAACTACTTCAGTATATGCTTCAAACAACTTACTATGAATGTAGCTGCAACCTCAAAACAAATTCCAAAGACACTGAATCAACATTGAAGTGTTCAAAAGTTTTTACAATTCCAAAT
Organism: Stegostoma tigrinum; assembly: GCF_030684315.1. Taxonomy (NCBI): domain Eukaryota; kingdom Metazoa; phylum Chordata; class Chondrichthyes; order Orectolobiformes; family Stegostomatidae; genus Stegostoma; species Stegostoma tigrinum. Next base: position 35,838,470 of record NC_081376.1, on the reverse strand, counting down.
TATTAAATACTGCTTGATTATGAATAGCTTTTGGAGAGAAAATAAGGATGAATTGTTTTCGTTGTATGGAAGGTCAAGAATAAAGACTGAAGTTATTTGGTGAAGGATCCATAATTTTCAACAGAATTGGATAATTAACTTGTAAAACTCGTAAAAACTTGTAAGACAATGAGGAACAAGAAGAGTGGCACTGATGAAAGAAGAGCCAGCACAGACAAGGCAAGCACGTCAGCCTGCTGCTGCACTGTATGATTGTGCGATTAATCTATTATGACAGATTCCAACAAAGATGCACATGTGAAAATAATACAACAGGCATGCCAAAAAAAAATCCAAAAGTAATGAAATTTTAGGTGCTTGATTGACAAATGCTTGAAAGCTTAGCTGTATTTCTTAAACATCAGGCATGGATTTTTAGCAAAAAGTTTACAAAGATCTCAGTCATAGAGAGCAACTACAAGTGCGAGACTTTTCCAAGTACATGGAAATATGCAACGGTAAAAGCACACATTTTAACAAATAAATTACATTAGTCCATTTTGTTTTCAAGAGGAAACATTGCATACTTGCAATAATTCAACAGGCAAAATGCGAGAAGCTTTGGTTCCTTCCAGTGAGTGGCGACCATGCTTTCCTTACGGTGTCGCTCCTGGAAAGCATCACTCACCCAGACCCGGCGTAAGTGGCTCACTAGCTGAGGTTGGCCAGATAGCCAGTTCCCATCATTCTTTACAATGATACTGATAATCTGTTAAACAAAACAGAAATTGGTGGAGCAGAGTAGCTGAATGAAACTATAACAAAAAGCCTGCAGTCTGGGAAATAGCACAGAGGTTAAGTATCTTCATTTTTCTAATGTTGCTGTCACTGACCCCTGCCTTGTTACACAATACAGATATTAGCATCTACGAGGAATGGTGTCTAGTCTGCTAGGAAGTAAGTTAACTCAGTGAAAAAGTGCACTTAAACTTACAGTCCAGGAAAGTTTGGTTACAATTTTGGAGATTCTTAAAAGGCTGAGGAAGTTGAAGCTCTCAGTTGTGACTGGTCAAGACAAAAGGTTTCAGTTCACAGGATCACAACTGAAAAGGTGTGGTTAAGTTGGGAACAGTAATATCTCCGGGTTTTATGTGACTGTAAAGTGATGGTGTTGCGGGGGGAGAGAATAGATAGGATTTTGTTTTGCAATCTTTCAAACTGTGCTGTATATAGAACATACCGCAAGCCCTTCGGCCCTCAATGTTGCGCCAACCTGTGAACTAATCTAAGCCCATCCCCCTACACTATCCCATCATCATCCATATGCTTATCCAAGGACTGTTTAAATGCCCCTAACGTGGCTGAGTTAACTACACTGGCAGGCAGGGCGTTCCACGCCGTTACCACTCTGAGTAAAGAACCTGCCTCTGACATCTGCCTTAAATCTATCAGCCCTCAATTTGTAGCTATGTCCCCTCGTACAAGCTGACATCATCCTGGGAAAAGGACTCTCACTATATAGATATCTTAGGTTGGTTTATTCTACTTTTATTTCTTTTGCATGATAAACTGCTTTATTATGAGAATTAAATCTGCAGAATTGTGTGCTTATGCTTCAGTGAAAGACTACCACGTTAATTTTTTTTAAAAAATCGAAATATTACTTATCCATTCGCAATATTAACTGGGATCATTACAAGTTCATACTACCTTTGTAATGACCCTAAAACTTAATGGGGAGAGATTTATCTGCAATTATGATGGGCTCAAACTATTCTGGAAATACTATTCAAATTATCAAGAGAAGAAAATCTATGTGGATGCATTACAGGATTTACTTCCCTGTAGATATGCTGGCTGAGCCAGAGGGTTTGGTTGCAAACGTTTTGTCACCCTGCTAGATAGCATCGTCAGTGCACCTCTGGTGAAGCGTTGGTGTTCGGTCTCACTTGTTATTTATAGGCTTCAGTTGCTGGGGTGGTTGGTATTACTTCCGGTTTTGTTTCTTAGTGGTTTGTACACAGGGTCTAATTCAATGGGTTTGTTGATGGAGCTCCGGTTAGAATACCAGGCCTCAGGAATTCCCTGGCGTGTCTGTTTGTTTTGTGCGATTATGAATGTGTTGTCCAGGTCAAATTCATGTCCCTCATTGTTCATGTGTAGTGAGACAAGTGGGAATTGGCCGAGTCTCTTGGTGGCTCGTTGGTGTTCATCGGTATTGTCAATTTTTTTTTCCGGGGTTGGCTTATTCAGTGTTTCTCACATTCCTTGCATGGTATTTTGTATATTACTCCAGTTTTGCTGGTTTTGGGTATGGGATCCCTCATGTTCGTCAGTAGCTGTCGTAGGGTGGTTGTCTTTTTGTGGGCTCCTCTGACACCTAGGGGTCCGAGTAGTCTTATGGTCATAGATATTACATAGAACATTACAGCACAGTACAGGCCCTTTGGCCCTCGATGTTGTGCTGACCAGTCATACCGATCTCAAGCCCATCTAACCTACACTATTCCACATACGTCCATATGCTTGTCCAAAGACGACTTAAATGTACCTAAAGTTGGCAAATCTACTACCGTTGCAGGCAAAGCGTTCCATTCCCTTACTACTCTGAGTAAAGAAACTACCTCTGACATCTGTCCTATATCTTTCACCCCTCAATTTAAAGCTATGCCCCCTCGTGCCCGCTGTCACCATCCTAGGAAAAAGGCTCTCCCTATCCACCCTATCTAACCCTCTGATTATTTTATATGTTTCAATTAAGTCACCTCTCAACCTTCTTCTCTCTAATGAAAACAGCCTCAAGTCCCTCAAGCCTTTCCTCGTAAGAACTTCCCTCCATACCAGGCAACATCCTGGTAAATCTGTGATAATGGGAACTGCAGATGCTGGAGAATCCAAGATAATGAAATGTGAGGCTGGATGAACACAGCATCTCTGAAATACCCTTGATGCACGGCAGCGTGATTAGTGAGACTGGCCATGTTGTGTCTTCCTATTTTGTTCTGTCTTGTAATGGCGGATTGTGCTTTTTGGGTATCCATTTGTTTTAAGATTCCGTACTGGTGCTCCTGTTCCACTTTGTGTAGTTCCGGGTTGCTGCAATGTGTTGTGGCTCGTTTAAATAGTGTCCTGATGCGGCTCCATTTGAGGGCATTGGTGTAGTTGCTAGTGTAATTGAGTATCTGGTCTGTACGTGTGGTCTTTCCACGTACGCTATTCTGGAGTTCCCTGTTGTTTTTGCATTCTGCCATTATGTCCTGAACGAGTAGTTGGTTGTTGTCATCTTTTTTCATGAATTTTATCCCAGTAAGGGGCAAAACAGTTAGGAAACTGGATTACAACAACCCTGAAGAAATTACACAACTCAGGAGACGTCAGCAAGACAGCCTACTAAAAATTGAGCCAGAGGGATCAAACGCGCCCAGATTCTACAGACTCCCAAAAGGTACACAAACCAGGGTCCCCCTCAGACCCACTGTCTCACTGCCAGGTACACCAACATACAGACTTGCCAAAGAGCTACAACAGATATTGAAATACTTAGTGGTAAAAAGTACGCAATCCATCCATTCATTCCAACAATTCCTCAACATCAAGGACACCAGGACAGAAGAGGACAAGGTAATATCCTTCAATGTAATAGCACTATTTACATCTGTGAACATCAACATAGCCAAAGAAACAACTGCTGCACTGCTAGAAGAATCAATTAAGCAGATAACCCAAGACCAAAAACATCAATAAGGACACTACCATAAAACTACTAGATCTGTGCCTCAAGTGACTTCACATTCAATGACAGCATACACAAACAAATCAATGGAACACCAATAGGATCCCCAATATCAGGGCTAATTACAGAAGCAATAATGCAAAGATTAGAACAGGCAGCACTCCCCACCACACAACCCAAACTTTGAGTCCAGTATGTAGATAACACCTTGATTATTAAATGCACAAAACTAGAAGAAACGCACTGACACAAACAATATCCTTACCAGGATAAAATTCATGTAGGAAGAAATTAACGACAATCAACTACTGTTCCTGGACATAATGGCAGAACACAGAAACAACAGGGAACTCCCGACTAGCGTACATAGAAAGACTACATATACGGATCAGATACTCAATTACACTAACAAACTACACCAAAGCCCACAAACGGAGTGGAATCAGTACACCATTTAAACAAGCCTCAACACACTGCAGCAACCTGGAACTACACAACGTGGAACAAGAGCACTTATACATAGTCTTCAAAGGAAATGGACACCCAAAAAGCAGAATTCGCTACATACAAGACAGATCATAACAGGAAGACAACATGGCCAGACTCACTAATCACCCTACCATACACCAAGGACATTTCAGAGATGACCATAAGACTACTCAGACCCCGAGGTATCACAGTAGCCCACAAACCGACAACCACCCTGTGACAGCTATTGGCAAACATAAGGATTCCATACCCAAAACCAGCAAAACTGGAGTAATATACAAAGTACCAGGCAAGCACTGTGAGAAAAATTACACAAGCCAAACGAAAAGAAAACTGACAATACTGATACATGAACACAAACGAGCCACCAAGAGACTCAACCAATTCTCACTAGTCTCACTACACACGGACAATGAGGGACACTAATTCAATTGGGACAACACATTAATAATCACACGAGACAGAGACATGCCAGGAAATTCCTGGAGGCCTGGTATTCCAATCAGAACTCCATCTAACACACTGAATTACACCCTGTGCACAAACCATTAAGAAACAAAGCCAGAAGTAATACCTACCATCCCAGTAAACCACGGCATATAAATAACAAGTGGGACAGAACACCAATGCTTCACCAGTGGCATACTGACGATGTTACCTAGCAGGGTGGCAAAAAGTTTGCAACCAAACCCACCTGCTCAGTGAGCATGTTTACAAATTCATCCACTACCCGAGTTACAAGTCTTCTCAAAAACTTGAAAGGATTTACGCCCATTAATATGCACGCTCAGCTTATCACAAATTAACCCAAGCCAAATAGTTTTGAAAGTACATATCTGCAACTCTACCACAGCGTGCATCATACATAATCTCCAATACCAGTTGGTTACTCTACTGGTAGAGATGGGAGGCCTGTTGACAACCTGTAAATAGTGGCCATAACAGTAGGTTTTAGTGATGATTTACAATGGAAGAAACAATCAGCACAGTAGACACCTGTCTACTACAGCAAGACCAAATATCAAGAGAGATAGTAAGAACTGCAGATGCTGGAGTCAAAGATAACAGTGTGGAGATGGAGAAACACAGCAGGCCAGGCAGCAGAGGAGCAGGAAAGGTGATGTTTCAGGTCAGGACCCTTCTTCAGAAACGAAGCCAAAATATCAAATTAGATTTTGGTTTCAAATAAGACATTTTGCGATGAAAGGACTTGCAACTATAGGGTACCTTTCACAATCTCAGCATTTTCCATATATTTTTATGGAATGTGTACATTACAAACCATTGTACTTGCAAGCAATTCTAAAACAGTAGGCCCCCACAAACAGCAATGGGAATATTCACAAGTTAATGAGGATTATGAAGGGTTGGTTGAAACACAAGTGTTGGTCAGGACTCCCTTGAGCCTTTTTGCCACTTTGTTTTACACATCCACCAGAAAGCCCAAATACAGCCTTAATTACAAGTCTCAAAATTCAGCTCCTCCACTTTAATACTACATTAAATGTGGGGGCCGGGATTCTAGGCTGACATTTTTGGAGTGGGAAATAAATCCGAAACCATCAGACTCAGACAAGATCCCAACTCAACTAAAGCTGAGGCCAAGCTCCCAGAAAATAGCACAGGCAATTGAGGAGTAGACTGAAAGCAAGCAATTTTGATCTTGATTTGCAGGGTCTTTATCCCAAGCTGGACAAATACATATTTGTTACTATTCCAGTTATAAATGGAAGTCTGACGGGAAGAGGTTTCTGCTAACACTGTCATCAATAACTGAAGGAAAAGAAACTTGGCAAGTAATGCTTTCACTTGTGAAAATAGCTGCTCACATTAGTTGACTGTAGAAATAATCTCCAGAGCAGACAAAATCATCCACAGCAGTCTCACCACCTTGAATACTTCCTCATTCAGGAACCTGTACAATGTCCTCATTCTGGAATTATTCCACAGCTCCGAGGGAAAGAAGTAAATTTTTTCTTTTGTAATTTGGATGAAGCCAATCAATGCAAACAGACAGCGGAACGATGGCTACTTCACCCCTTACTGCCTCAAAATTTGGATGCTGTTTCAAACAAATCTGATTGCAACATTATATAGAATTACAAGCGCTCAAACTTGAAGATAAAAATTGATAATCCCTGGTGGTTAAGTTTGGGATTCGTGGATTTCCTCAGATTCTGCGTTCATCTGTGCACTAATCGTGAAGGAAATTCACCTGCCGAATTTATGAAGAACTTCATGTAAATTTCATATTCCATGACTGTTACTACTTTTTACATCATGGCTGCATGTACATAATAAAATTTAGTACATTAACTTTAAACCTTTACACACTCAAAAAAAATTGGCAGATCTAACAACACAATAGTGAAAAGAGAAAGTTGGGATTGCAGCAGTCAACCAACTGGGCAGACATACTCACTTTGATGGCTTGGAACTGGAGATCTAATCGAATAGTGCTGGTACTAGGAGACCCGGGCCTTACTGCAGCTTGTGCACCAGGAAAGAGCAGGTTGACAAAGCGGCCTGGTGTGGCAGCCAGCACATCACGGAGCGGCTTCGCATCTTTATGCTTCAAAAAACTCTGGAAAGGAGTAAGAGAGTAGGTTTCAGAACAAAAGGTTGGGCAGTGTAGTGAACAATTTCATTAAGTAGATTGAGCAGACTTATCAAACACCATTAGCCTGGTTTCCACAATATCAATGAGACCAATTTAAAGCCATCTCCACATTTTTACATGCAATAGCATCATCTAAATGAAGAAAACAAAACACCACAGTTATAATTAACTTCACAGAGGTTAATTAATTTACTGATGAAGTCCTGGCCAATTTGAGCATTACCATAAACATTCTGCTCCATTGAGGATCATTTAAAGTGGCCTCCATCATAAAGAGTTCAACAGTTTGTGCCGGGTAACGTGTCAGAAACTTGATCAGAGGCTCACGAAATGGACTTCCAGCCTATATAAAAGCAAAAAATGATATATTTTGTGAATTTCATTTAAATTTGAAGCAAAGCACAAATTCTTTCATCTAGTGGCAGTACTAGATTCATTTGCTGAATAAAAATATCATTTTATAACTGCCTTTTTCACCAGTTACATTCTACATTCGAGGGCCACTCAGGATCAACATTCCACAGATTGCTAACACATTTTCATATCAAGGATAAACTGTTGTTTACAGTTTCCTTATCCGAGCAGTTGTAAAAGTTGATATTACTAATTTTCTCCTCAATCCTGTTTCACTAGCTAAAGTATGCCCCTCTTTCAGAACACCCCTGCAGAGATCACGGAGAATTATCTTGACAGCAGATTAATTTCTTCCCATTAAAACGATCCTGAAGATTCTTCATCACTGCCCTATTGTTTTGCAGAATGCTCCAACAACAGAAGCGGTAATTACAGTAACATGGATTCTAAACTGAAAAATTTCAAAGAAAATTAGTACACAGTTTAACTGAAACACTATTTTAACACTAACGATATTTTAACAATATTTAACACTATTTAACTTAAACAACATGGATCCAAACTTTTTGTGAATGCAAATCAAAACTAAAAGTTTAGTACACATTGAGAACAAGTTTGTAGGCCAAGTAGAAAAAGCAGAGGAGCTGTGCTTACTAACAAACAGCAAAGGCACAGGCAGTGGCATCCTTCTGGAGTGAAACTGCTTACATCATAATATTTTCAGAGCAGTGCTTCCAGAAGTAAACAAACAGTCACTTTGAGAGCAATTTAAATCAATACCACTGAGGCAAGGGGCACTGGAAGGCATTTCAACTTCCAAATCAGCGTAGAAGAGATCTGATTTTTTTTTTAAATGATTTAATTTGAAGTATTTGGCATAATTTCTATCCCATTTATCTGACTTTTTAAAACTTGCATAAACTTATGTTTTGCAAATTTATCTGACTTGAGTTTTTCTACTTATGCATTTTCTATTTTGAAAATATTGTGACAAACAGTGCAGCACTTAGTTTTGGCACATTGGGCTGGCATGACTTCTGTTCACTGCACCACATGATCTGTCCTTGTCATTCAGGTTAGAGAACACTGCAGGGCTACACTAAGACCAACACGGAGGGAATCTCCCTTCCTTCCAATTGAAATTTTTAATTCCATCATCATGTTAGTAAGGGTAAAATTTATTTAATAAGGTCAGTAACACTTTTCTGGTGACAATAAACTCCTGGAAATTAACTCTTTCTCTCTGCAGAGATGTTGCCTGACCTGAGCGCTATCCAGCAACCTATGCCTTCATTAGTTAATTACATCTGCTTTTGGTTAATGTCAAGTACTTTAAGGCAATGATTTTGAGGAGGGTCAGTATCAAGTTAAATTACCTCAATAAGCATAGCCCGCTCAGTTTTCATCACTACCTCCAGCAGAGGCTTCACTAGAGTCTGAGGTGCAGCCGGAATTAAGTGGAACAGATTAATGATGGCCGAGCAGATTTTCATTTCCTGTACAGGCAAATTAGCAGCATTATGAAAAGGATCATTGCACTAAGTTACTGTACAGATGTAAAGCATCAGTCTATTAACTACACACATAACTCTACCCACTTCCCGCTTTTAGGGCTATAATTTCCTGAAAACAGAAAATATGCATATAGAATAGTGCAAGTCTTTCAATTGCAGAAACTCTATAGCATACCCTCAAAAGGTAGTTCTCACTTATTTGTGTTGTAATGTCATCTGATTATTATTGAACACTCTGCAAAATTCCTAAATAATCTTCGTTCTTCAAATCAAAGTCTGAGACAGAGATATTTGTTTTCTTGCCTAACTGAAATCCAGAGATGAGTGGCAGAAATAAGATACAACAAATGAAACCGCTCAATACGAACAGTCTTTACATAATTTAAACTGCTCATTAAAGAAAGCTCCCATCAGCATTTTACCACTTGTGAATATTCACATCATATTCAAAAATCTGCACACTGATCCAAAATGGGTTGCACTGAAATTTTTTTTCCCAAAATGAAAATTATTTCTTTCCTGTATATTGTCATCAAATTAGTATCACAGTTTGTAAAATGAGATTATATAAACGCTTTTGGGGTCAAAAGGAATTGGGAGATATTAAGAGTTAGGATGGGAAAACAAAGCCGACATCGATAAGCTCGTATTTTAATGGACCTCACTGCTACTCCTCTAACACACAGCATCCTATAAGCCAAGCATCTTTCCCTGATATAAGGCCATAAAATATAGGAGTGGAATCAGGTCAGTCAGCCAGCCCATTCAATCGCTCTGCCATTCATCATGGCTGATCTGTTTCACAACCCTATTCCCGTCTTCTCACCATAACCTTCGATCCCTTTCCTAATCTATCCTAATAGTGGCAAAAATTTCTCCACATCCACTGTCTAGGCTTCTCGATAATCAGATCCCCCCCTCATACTTGTAGACTTCAAGTACAGACCAAGAGTCCTCGTTCCTTATCTGATAAGCCCTTCATCCCTGGGATCATTCTTGTAAAACTCCTTTGAACCCTTTCCTTAGATTATGGAGACCAAAACTGCTCAGAATATTTCAGATGTGGTCTGACCAGACCCTGAGACAGCCACAGAAGTACATCCCTGCCCTTGTATTCTGGCCCTCTGGAAACGAATGCTAACATTTCATTTCCATTCCTAACTGCAAACTGAACCCGCATGTCAACCCTCAGAGAATCTTGAACTAGGATTCCGAAATCCTTTTGTACTTCATATTTCCAAACCCTTTCCCCCCTCCCCAATTTAGAAAATAATCTACTCCTCTATTCTTTCTATCAAAGTGCATTAACTCTCACTTTCCCCACATTGTATTTCATCTGCCACTTCTTTGCCAACTCTTCAAGTCTGTCCATGTCCTTCTGCATTCTCCCCAACACTACTTGTTGCTTCATCTACCTTTGTGTCAGCTTGGCAATAATACCCTCAGTTCTTTCATTCAGATTGTTAAATGTATTATGCCAAAAGCTGCAGTCCCAACACTGAACTCCAGCCATCCTAGAAATGACCCCTTTATCCCCACTCTCTAGCATTTTCCAGTCAGCCAATCCTAATTCATTCCCAGACCTTGCTCCTAACATCATGAGCTCTTGTTTTGTTTAGCAGTCTCCTGTGTGGCACCTTGTCAAATGCCTGATGGAAATCCACATATATCACATCCACTAGCTGTGTGTCCAACTTGCTTGTTACCTCCTCAAAGAATTCCAACAGATATGTCAGGCATGTCCTCGCCTTGACAAAGATATTGTGACTCAGCTCTATTTTGACATGCACTTTCAAGAACCTCGCAATTTCATCCTCAATAATGACAATTTTTTAACAATGACCAAGGTCTGACTAACCAACCTATAATTCTTTTGCCCCCTCTCTTTTTTTTAAAAACAGGAACATTACATTAGCCATTTTCTAGCCCTGTGGGACCTTCCCTGACTCTAGTGAGTCCTAAAAGATCACCACCACAATCTCAACCATCTTCTTTAGAACTCTGGTTTTTAATCCACCTGTCCAGGTGATTTATCTTTCAGACTTTTCAGCTTCTCCAGCACTTTCACCTTCGTAACAGTCACTACACTCATCTTTGCCCCTGACTCTCAAAGTTCTGGTATGCCACCGACATCTTCCACTGCGTACTGACACAAAGTGCCTATTTAGTTCCTTTGTCATTTCTTTGCTCCCCATTATTACTTCTCTAGCCTTATTTTCCAGTGGTCCAATATCCATTCTTGCCTTTCTTTTACCTTTTAGATAACCAAAAACAAAACTCTTGCAATTTTCAATTACTAGCTAGCTTTCCCTCTTATTTCATCTTCTCCCCCCACTTTTTGTTTTTAAAAGATGCCCTCTGCCATTTTTTTTAAACTTCCCAATCCTCGAGCTTCCCATTCATTTCATCACATTGAACTTTTATTCTTTTGCTTTTATGCCATCCCTGTCAGCCATGGTTGCCTGCTCCTCATCTCAGTATGTTTCTTCTTCCTTGAGAAGAATTTCCGCTGTCTCTCCCAAATTGACCCCCAGAAACTCCTTTCATTGCTGCTTCACCATCTTCCCTGCTAGGCTTGCCTTCTTATCAGCTCTAGCCAGCACTTCCCGCACGTCTTTGAAGTTATCTTTACTTAATTTAAACAAGAAAAATATTATATCTGCTTCCAGCTTCTCCCTCTCAAACTGCATGATGAATTCTATCATACTCTGGTCACTGACTCCAGGGGTTCCTTCACCTTAACTTCAAGTCTGCCTTATCACACAATACCAAATCCAGAATCTCCTGTTCCCTAGTCGACTCTACCACAAGCTACTCCAAAAACCATCTAGTAAACATTCTACAAATTCCTTTTCTCCTGATGACAGGGATTGAATATGTGGTAAAGTGGTTTGGAGGAGAATATTAAAATGCTGCAACAGAAGAACTCAAAAGATATTTCCCAACATATGGCAAGTTTGTACATAACAAAAACCTTTAGGAATAAATAATTAATACAACAATGGTTACTTCTTACTCAATATATCTAGGTACACAATGAGATATAAGCCCAGACATAAAGTAACATTCTCCAGTCTTGAGCTAGTTTTTTAAAAACATATCACATTGCCAAAGGCCAGTAGAAGGATTTGTTTTCTTGTGTAATGGATTCGATCACAAAGCACTTTTATATGGCTGTATGGTCCTCCCGAGAATTGCTGATTGAGAGACATGCAATATATGCAAGTGGAAACATTTGAGGGAAAGAAAGACAAGGAAATACATTGATACGAAATAAAGATCCCCACAGATAATTTCATCAAATCTCCGAACACCATCTCTAAAATAAAAAAAGTCCTTCACATGCGCTTCACTTTTTAAAACACATTAGATTCAACTCCACAAGGTCACAAATAAGACAACCACCAGAGGTTTCTACAGCATTGCAACTTCGAACAAAATGCACAATGCGAACGAACGCACTACTACAACAGCTCAATACAAGACAAAGAAGACATCACAACACCACTGGATAATTTCCTGCTGCACTCACAGCCTTTACCAGAATTCTCACCTCCACCCCCTCCAAGGCAGGCTAAACCAAAACAAGAATCATGACAAAAAGGAATAGGACAGGCAATAAGTGCTACTTGTAACAATGAGACCTAGCGACTGTGAGAATGTATAAATCAATGTAACCCCTAGACATTCATCAAAACATCATTTCACCATAGTTGGAAAGTGCTCACAGTTTGTTATGTACTAATGGAGATGGGTCTCAAATGGGGTCATTGGTTTGAATGACTGCACTTTAAAGGCAATGGGCTCACTTGAGCTGTCTTACATAGGTTCAGCTTTCAGAAAGAAAAAAGGACTGAGACCATTTGGGTAACTCTTTCAACAGCCAGCACAGGCACAGCGGGACTAATGGCCTTCTTCAAGAATCAACAAAAATTATTATAGCTAAAATACATTACGAAAATCAATTTGGAGACAAAGGGAAAATGCTAATATAGTGCAAATAAAATGTTAGTAAAAACAAACAATTAACCCAAACAGTGTTAAAGGTACTTCCTTCCATGCAAAGTAATACACTGGCTTTCATACTTCAAAATTTGGGTTTAATCTGTCTGATAACACAAGGACATCAAGATGACATCAGAACCCATCAATCTTAATGTGAAAAACTGAGTGTTTTGAAGAACGTATGTTATTGTGAAACATATCTGCTCAAAGATTTTAATAGGTTTGCAATCATTATTTCTTTAGCTCTTGAAGGCAGGGGAGGATGGGAAGTGGCAGGTCATTAAAATTTAAAGCACTAGGGAGAATTTTTACAAGGGGAAATCAACACAACCTGAATTCTACAAATGAAAGTTGACGAGTAAGAAGTAGGGGATTAAATTTCCCACACAATGTTACCCCAAATGGATAAGACCCAGAAATGGAGAAGAGAAATACCTGCAATTTATAGCATCTTTCAGAGTGTTTGAAAACAGTTTTCAAGTCAATAAACTATTTTTGAAATTTAGGAACTGCCAATTTGCACAGAATGTTAGTTTGGACAGCATTGAATGGAGGAATTAATATTAGCCAGAAAGATACCTGCTCTTTTTGAGAACAATGCCAGCGAATGTTTTACATCCACTGAGTACATGGGCAGGGATTTGGTTTAGCTGGAAAAACAGAATCTCTAACAGTGTACCATTCCCTCAAAACTGTCACAGGGATATCCTCACAGGAGGCTGCTGAGTAAGGTGAGGGCCCATGGTGTTCGAGGTGAGCTAATGGCATGGATTGAGGATTGGCTGTCTGACAGAAGGCAGAGAGTTGGGATAAAAGGCTCTTTTTCGGAATGGCAACCAGTGACAAGTGGTCCCCCGCAGGGTTCATCCTGGGGGCCGCAGCTGTTCACTTTATATATTAAACAATCTGGATGAAGGGACTGGGGGCGTTCAGGCAAAGTCTGCCGATGATATGAAGTTAGGTGGACAGGCAGGTAGTACTGAAGAGGTGGGGAGGGTGCAGAAAGATTTAGACAGTTTAGGAGAGTGGTCCAGGAAATGGTTGATGAAATTCAACGTGAGCAAATGCGAGGTCTTGCACTTTGGGAAAAAAAAAGAATACAGGCATGGAATATTTTCTTAACGGTGAGAAAATTCATAAAGCCAAAGTACAAAAGGATCTGGCAGTGCTAGTCCAGGATTCTCTAAAGGTTAACTTGCAGGTTGAGTCTGTGATTAAGAAAGCGAACGTAATGTTGTCATTTATTTCAAGAGGGTTGGAATATAAAAGCAGTAATGTGCTTCTGAGACTTTATAAAGCACTAGTTAGGCCCCATTTAGAATACTGTGTCCAATTTTGGGCCCCACACCTCAGGAAGGACATACTGGCACTGGAGCGTGTCCAGCAGAAAATCACATGGAAGATCCCCGGAATGGGAGGCCTAACATACGATGAACAGCTGAGGATTCTGGGACTGTATTCATTAGAGTTTAGAAGGTTGAGGGGAGATCTCATAGAAACTTCAAGATAACGCATGGCTTAGAAAGGGTGGACGCTGGGAAGTTGTTTCCGTTAGGCGGGGAGACTAGGGCCCGTGGGCACAGCCTTAGAATTAGAGGGGTCAATTTAGGACGGAAAATGGAAAGACATTCCTTCAGCCAGAGAGTAGTGGCCTCCATTGCCACGAGGCGCAGTGGAGGCCGGGACGTTAAGTGTCTTCAAGGCAGAGACTGATAATTTCTTGATCTCGCATGGAATTAAGGGCTGCGGGGAGAGTGCGGGTAAGGGGAGTTGAAATGCCGGTCAGCCATGATTAACTGGACTCGATGGGCTGAATGGCCTTTCTTCCACTCCTATGTCTTATGGTCTTATGTTTTTTTTAAAAACGAGTCTTTGCAATGAGACTTGAAGCCACATCCATATGACTCAAGAGGCAGGAGTGCCAGCCCCAGAGTGACAGGTATAAACATGGTGCTTGTCAAATTAAAACATTGCTTTTATTTAAATTGCTGCAGTATATTGAAGACAGCATTCATCACTGGAGATATGGTGGCACAGTGGTATGGTCTCAGGACTAGTAAATCTGAAACCAGATGTATAAAAATCTGGAGAAACGGGTTCAAAACCCATTACGATAGTGGATGGAATTTAAATTTGATTAATGAATTTCAAACATTGAGTTAGTCTCAGTAATGGTGACCGTGAAACCATCATCGATTGCCATAAAAATCCATCTGATCTACTAATGTTGGTGAAAGAAGGAAGTTTTCCATCTTTAGTTGATCTGACCTCCATGTGATCCATTAGTAATGATGCGACATAGTAAGCTGCTCAATTCAAGAATAATTAGAGATTCAAAACAAGTGTTGACCTTACCAGTAACATGCATTTCCACAAAATAAAGTGAAAAATTCAGTTTAGTTATAGATTTTATGCATTTACAACAAACAACCTCACGAGGATGATTAAGGGATGGCAGAAGAGAAATAAAAACTAAAGCTTCAGTTTTTGCTATCACCAAAGATTTCCTGTTATGTTTTGAAACATTACTATTGAGTCATAATTATTCAGAATGGAAACTTGCCTAATGGTTCTTCAGGAACTATGAATTGCAATTTTTTCCAAGTTAATTGTTCACAAAACTGAAAGAGCTTAAAATTAGTCAAAATGATGGAATCTAATTAGACATTCTTGAAACAATTAAGTACAAAGTTTCCATAAATTATAATCACTTATAAACATATAACCTTGAAAAAAAAGCATGATTAAAAGCAAACCAACAACTCCACAGACTTCATTATAATTGACTCATAGGAGTAGATTGCTAATTAATCATAACATGTCACATTTAGCATTATTTCAGAAAGCCTCGCTTAAACAAAATGTTGCATTAAATTTATTCAACAATAAACCAGATTTTAGAACTTACATTGCCATCACTCCTCTGTCCTCCTTTATGTGTAAGGACTACCACCTCCATCCATTTACGCAAGTGTTGCTAAGACCAGAACGAAAAATGTTATCAGTAAATTACTCTCACACTGTTTTATTTCATTAGCTCATTTATTTCACAACAGTGAGATTCTGGAACTTAGAGATTAAAATGCTATTTATGATTCTAAATGGGACCCTACCTCTGATTAGTTATTGGATTGAAAAATCAAATCAATAAATTTTTTTCATTTATTTCACTTGTACTAGCAAACTCAAATATATTTATCTTTACACTGCTTAGATATGGATGAAGTAGCGTTGCTGTCCAGTAATTTCAAGTACACGAGTTCCAATCCACCATGGAAGTCAGAGACTGAAATGTTTTAAAAGTGAAAGTATTTCACTTAGTTTCGCTCAGCCACTTTTTGACATGTACTACTAAATAAATCTGGTTATTCAGAACCCAGAATCAAATGGTCAATGCGTTAATTTGATATTCAACCAGCCATAAACCTTGTATCCTAAATATAACTTGAATCGCATTCTAAAGGGTCAACTCTAAACTGATTAAGCAAGCCATTCAGTTGCAAAACCAGTCATGTTTTTGTGGAGGGCCCTTTGGGAACAGGCAGTAAGTATGATCGTTTCAGCACTATCAAGTTTCCCTCACACCCACACGCAATAGTTAAAGAAAAAAATGCCATGCAATTTACCAAACTCTAAGTTGTATCTAAGAATGCTTAATACAACTAATGTAGGTAACATTTCCACATAGTTCTGGGGCAATTTCAGCTAAAGCTATTTAATGCAATGCTAAACATCACTCCATTTTATAAGTAACAGTGGCCTCAAGGTAGAATACACATCAGAACACTACACTCTTTTGACTAACTTCACTGAGTTAATTTGCAAATTACTAACAAAGGGGCGCTATTGTAATAAAATTGCAACAGTTAAATTTAACCTGATATTGAGATCAGAAGTGCAGATCTGCCTAGTTAAAAAATCTTCCAGTTTATGCATATCCAACGGAAACACATTGGCTATTACTAGTCTGTGGAAGGAATTTTTCAGATAATGGTGTGCTAAGTTATTTTCAAAAAGTTGTGTTGCTAACTTATTGCTGTTATCTGCTACCAATTTAAATGCTGTGTGTCTAAGAAACTGAAACATATGTTGCAGCTTTAAGTTTAATAAAGGGTTGATTTTTGAGGATGTTGATTAATTCTTCTAATTCTGCTTTTGTGACTACCTCGGTATGGGACAACACAATTACAGAAGATAATGTTGTCACTTGGCTGTACAATATAATAAAGGAATTAGTGACAATGGAAAAGAAGGCTCCAAAAATTAAAAAAGTAGCCTGAAAAACAAATCAAGAAAAGCATTCAAAATAAATATACATAGATCTCTGGTTAGGACCAATATCTGACTCAGACATTCCACTGTTTACCTTTGTAAAAAGTTTACTGCAATCTGTACCAGGACATACTGGTTTGTAAAACTTAGCAACCAGACACTCTGACGCATAGTCATATAGCGCAGAACATCCATCTTTCATAAAGCAAAGCATCTATCCATAGAATATACTGCATTAAACTATATTAAACCTAGGTTACTGGTGAGTATTACTCAACAATATTTTAATAATTATTGAAGCTGTCAGTGAACATTGCTTAATAACTGTTAATGCCAAGTTACTGGCAGATATCGCATTGGGAGTTTGGTTCGCTCATTTGCTTGGATCACTAGTTTGTAATGCACAATAATGCCAAACGAGTCTTGAGGCATGGCGACTGTCAGGTTAAACCACCACCAGTCTTTTCTCTCTAATGTGAGAGCAGCCCTATGGGTCTATGGCGTCTTTACATTTTCCCTCACTGAAATGTGACAAGCCATTTGGCCAAACTAGTCACTGCCTATGTTAATGCTCCACTTGAGACATACTGTGCCTTTAACATAGCAAAAAGTGCCAAGATATTGGAAAAAAATAAAATTGGGAAATGTCACAGACTAAACCTGGAGGACTGTAGAGGTTAGATTTGATTCCCTACAGTGTGGAAACAGGCCCTTTGGCCCAACAAGTCCACACCACCCCTTGAAGCATCCCACCCAGACCCATCCCCCTATAATCCACACACCCCTGAACGCAATGGGCAATTTAGCATGGTCGATCCACCTAGCCTGCACATCTTTTGGACTGTGGGAGGAAACTGGAGCACCCGGAGGAAACCCACGCAGACACGGGGAGAATGTGCAAACTCCACTCAGACAGTTGCCGGAGGCTAGAATCGAATCTGGGTCCTTGGTGCTGTGAAGCTGCAGTGCTAACCACTGAGCCACTGTGCTGCCCATAAAGCAGATCCAAAAAGCAGGGCTGGAGCAGGTTACAGAAATAATGGGGAAGTCTAAATGGATTTCAGAAGGCTAAGAATTTTAGAATGAAGGTATTGCAGGTTTGCAGGATGTGAGCTGATTGTGGTTGAATGAGTTTGGAGAAGGTTGGGACACAGGCAGTAGGGTTTAGGATTATCTTAAATTAATTGAAAATATAATGTGGGGAACTGGCCAAGTGCAAAATGGAATCGTCAAGACTAGAGGTGTACAAATCAAGAAACATTCACTCCAACGTTTGGCTTCCCTGGAAACTCAGTGGGTTGGGGAGTAGAGTAGCAGAGCCAACCAGAACAGAGGATCCCAGGTTTGCTGACCTATTTGTGCTAAGCCTGCAAGTTTCAGTCACGGCAAAAGATGTTAAACAGTCCAAACCTAACTAGAGATTTACAAAACTAATCCAGCTCCAAGTCCAAACAAAACTATCAAATTACTATCAGTGCCTGACACAGCACTACCTCGAATGCTGATAGGATAAAGAAGTTATACCTATGGAGGTTTCTAGGGAAGAAAGCTTTCAACAGATCAAAAGGTGTTGATTCAGAAGAGATGTTATCAGAATTTTATTTTAAGCACAGTCTGACAGAGTAAATTTGAGAGAGAGAGATTCAGTTTAAATCAGAAATTGATTCACACTTAACTGATAATGACCCTTATCCCATCCATTGTAGCCCATCCTGAATTCATGCCACATCTCAATGCCCATTTCACATTCAGTTCCCTTCCAAATCACCGCTGTCAGTCACTTCTGCGATTCAAACGCACATGCTTTCTGTGCCACAGTCAACTCACAATGCCAATAGCACAACTCAGGGATGTAACAATAGCACCTCCTCTGCTTGCAATCTACCGGATATCAAAGTGCTACACAAACATTTCGGTGGAGAATCAAGAAACATTGTGAGGTTACACATAAATCCTTAAGCTTCTTTCTTCCCCCACTATCAGTGAGCACAGTTGGCAATAATAATGATCCAAGCAGTTCAATACATTAAACTTGCTTTCATATTAAAAAATACTAAGTACACCAAGTTTCCTCACATCAAAGTCCTATTTTTCCCCAAAACTATCCTGGGTTTTTATTCTGATTTCTCATGTCTCGCAAGCAATCATATTTGTTTTTACGGTGGAACAGGAAATGCACACCTTATTGTAATTTTCTGGGCAAACCAAATTGCCCAGTCCCAACAGTGTTTTATCCATCCATCATTAGTTTGTTGAAGTCAAGAATACAATGTTATTTTCTATATATATTCTATATCCGTATGGTCTTCAGAATTTGACAAATGCTCACAGGAGGTTTTTTTTTGTTTTAAGTCTCTCACTATTAGCTTTTATCCCCATGTTGACAGCCAGAAGGGATAGGCTGGCAGACACCCCTAAAGTGTGTGTTAGGCCAGGGGCTTCCCCATTTGGTGACTGCTGAGCCAGGCTTCTGCATTTCATAATGTTGAAGTTCTTGGGGAAAACAAAGTACCTCTTTTAGTTATCTGGCCCAACATCCCCCATACGTGGTTCAATTTAAACTTTGCTTTGTCATGTGCTTGTCAAGCACCATGGAATATCTTATTCGGTTAAAGGTGCTCATAGACAAACAACTATAACCCACATTTTCACTTGGTCCTCTTCCCACAACTCTGCCAAAATTGACGTGATTATACTTTGGTTAAAAGACCACTATTTAAAATAGCTAAACGTCCCAAATCTTTTACATGGAAACTCAATTCTTTTCCCTCGGAAAATACTTCAACAAGGCAGTTCTGAACGTAAAGATGACACCGAGATTTTTTTAAACTGATGGACTGACAAATTCTGTATTCTAAAGATGAGGCACAAGACTCACGTTCTTAAAATTCTTAAACTAGAATTCTTATCAGATCCAAATATTATTTAAAAGCCAAAAAGCTCCAAAAGGCTGGAACTCCAAATAGATTTAGAGGTCTGTCTACAGAGATCAATAAAATTTAGGGGTCACAGTACACAGAGAGGAGAAACATGGTGTAATCAATGTTAGTCTTTATGAAGTCTGGGTAGTAGGAATTTTGGTAAAGCCATACAAAGCTCCAGTCAGACCATAACAGCAGCTAAGCGTAGCTAAGAAAAACTATACTGACCCGGGAAGGGCCACTGGGACGAATTTATTAGAATGCTTTTAGAACTCCTGAATTTAGATAATAAGTAGAGGTCATACAAACTAACCTTTCATTCCCTGGGATCAAGAAGATGGGGTGATGGTTTAATTTAGGTTTATAGGATTTTGGAAAAAAAAACAAAGGCAGAAACATTTTTTTCACTGCTGCGTGAAGCAAAGACAAAGGAAGGTAACCTTAAAATCAGAAGTTAGGACACATTTGTTAATGTCAAGGAGGTGGAAGAGTTGAACTCTCTCCTACAAAATGTAGATGCAAGCATAATTAGTTTAAAAAATGAGATCAATAGATTTTCTGCTAGACAAGATTATAAAATAGAAATAAAATTCAAGTGAACGGAGTTGAAATGTGTATAAAGCAATGATTTCTTTAAAAGGTGGGATGTGTGGTTCAAGTGGCTAAATTTCCTGTTCCTATTCCATGATCTCCCTATAGGTGCCCTATTTATTAGGGATGTGATTCAATAATAATGAACAGCACTATTGAAAGCTTTCCATTTCCAGATTTAACTAGATTAAGAGAATGGAAATTGATATAAATTGCCAAGAATCTGGAGAGCACTTTGGTTTCCAGTATAGGTTAGTTCGCTCCATATTCACTTAAGGTCTTAAAAGTCATTGCTATTCTAGCACAAGTTAACATCCTTAGGAAAGTAGGGCAAAAAAGGGCCAAAGAGTGACAAAATCTCACTCACTTTCAGGATGATTGTGAATAACGCATACTCCACATTGGTTTAAAATCTCTACAACGTACAAATATTACTACAGATAAATTTACTTGTATACTTACCATCATTTGATCACAAAATTTATCATTAAAGGAGTTTGGAAAAAGTCTTGTAACAGAGGTCAAGCGATTCACAACATTTAAAGTCAGGCTGCGATAATCACCCAACATCATCAGGAGTGGCCGCATGTGAGTGTGGATTTGATCTACTTCAATTGTGGCTCCCTCCAAAAACTAAAAACATAAATATTGAAAGAAAATCCAGGCAATTAAAATCATTGAGATTTAGGATAATTTGTAATTAAAGCCTTTAAAGCTCAATAAAATAATGGAATGCTATATATGGATCACTTTACATAGAACTTGCAAACATAGAAAATAGGAGTAGGCTATTTGGCTCTTTGAACCTGCACCACCATTCATTACGACTATGCCCAATCATCCAACTTAATAGCCTGTTCCCACTTTTCCCATATCCTTTAAACCCCTTAGACCGAAGCGCTGCATCCAATTTCTTCTTGAAATCATTCAAATCATTTGGTGTTGACCGATTTCTGTGACAGCAAATTCCACAAGCTCACCACACTCTGGGGTGAAGAAATTTCTCATGAGTCCTAAACGTTTTGCTGCATATCCTTAGACTATGATGCTGCTATTGGGAACATCCTTCCTGCATCTACCCTGTCTAGCCCTGTTAGAATTTTATAGGCTTATGAAATCACTGCCCATTCTCCTGAAATGCAACGAATGCAATCCTAAATTATTCAACCTTTCCACACACACCAGTTCCACCAAGCCATGAATCAGTTTAGTAAATTTTAACTGCAGTGCCCCTATTGCAAGAACAGAGCCCTGTTATCGAGTTTTGAGAAGATTTGTAGCTCAGGTTAGTTTTCAGACGTTTCGTCACCATTCTAGGTAACATCATCAGTGAGCCTCCGAAGCAGCGCTGGTGTTATGTCCCGCTTTCTATTTATCTGGTTAGGTTTCCTTGGGTTGGTGATGTCATTTCCTGTGTTGGTGATGTCATGTCCTGTTCTTTTTCTCAGGGGATGGTAGATTGGCTCCAAATCAATGTGTTTGTTGATGGAGTTCCGGTTGGAATACCATGCTTCTAGGAATTCTCGTGCATATCTCTGTTTTGCTTGTCCTAGGTTGGATGTGTTGTCTCAATCAAAGTGGTGTCCTTCCTCATCTGTAGGTAAGGATCCTAGTGATAGTGGGTCATGTCGTTTTGTGGCTAGTTGATGTTCATGTATTCTGGTGGCTGGCTTTCTGCCAGTTTGTCCAATGTAGTGTTTGTCACCAGTTCTTGCAAGGTATTTTGTAGATGACGTTTGTTTTATGTGTTGTCTGTATAGGGTCTTTTAAGTTCATTAGCTGCTGTTTTAGTGTGTTGGTGGGTTTGTGGGCTACCCTGATGCCAAGAGGTCTGAGTAGTCTGGCAGTCATTTCGGAAATGTCCTTGATGTAGGGGAGAGTGCTTATGGTTTCTGAGCCCGTTTTGTCTGTTTGTTTGGGTTTATTGCTGAGGAATCGGCGGACTGTGATCATAGGGTACCCATTCTTTTTGAATACGCTGTATAGGTGATTTTCCTCTGTGCTGCAGTGTGTGGTGTCTCGTTGGAATAATGTTCTCATGCAGCTTCGTTTGTGGGTGTTGGGATGGTTGCTCCTGTAGTTCAGTATTTGGTCCGTATGTGTTGTTTTCCTGTAGACGCTGGTTTGAAGTTCCCCATTGGCTGTTCGCTCTACCGTGACATCTAGGAATGGCAGTTTGTTGCTGTTTTCCTCCTCTTTTGTGAATGTTATGCCAGTAAGGGTATTATTGATGGTCATGAAGGTTTCCTCCAGTTTGTTTTGTTTAGTGATGACAAAGGTGTCATCCACATAGCGGACCCAAAGTTTGGGTTGGATGATTGGCAGAGCTGTTTGTTCGAGTCTCTGCACTACTGCCTCTGCTAAGAACCCTGATATCGGAGATCCCATGGGTGTACCGTTGGTTTGTCTGTAGGTTTTGTTATTGAAAGTGAAGTGGGTGGTGAGGCATAGGTCCACTAGCTTGATGGTGTTGTCCTCGCCGATGAGGTTGGTGGTGTCAGGTGTATGTGTCTTCGGTCCTTCTAATAGTGTAGTCAGTGTTTCTTTGGCCAGGTTGATGTTGATGGATGTGAACAGGGCTGTTACGTCAAAGGAGACCATTATTTCATCCTCTTCTATCTTGGTGTCTTTGATGGTGTTCAGGAATTCTTGGGTGGAGCGAATGGAGTGGTGGGAGTCTTCTACTAGGTGTTTTAGTCTTTGGTGTAGTTCCTTGGCTAATCTGTAGGCTGGTGTTCCAGGTAGCGACACTATGGGTCTGAGAAATCTTTCTTGTCCGCAGCCCGGAAGTTGTAATTTAATCCTCTTACTAAGACAGCTTGTTCAGTGTCTGTTAATGGTCAGTCAGATAAGTTTTTTATCCATGCTTCTGTGCTGTCTGTGTTGTTATTTTATGCGAGTTTGTCCAGGTCTTTCTGCAGGTCTAGTTTTTTTGTTTTCTGAGTTTGCAGTGTAAATACAACCAGGAAATTTCACGCCAAAAAACATTACTCACTAACGCGACAGACCATGAATGGACAGACACAGTACAACGAGCCATAGACATCAGACAACAGCAAATCTTCCTTAAAGTCTTAAAATCTTCCTTAACTGATGATGTTACCTAGAATGGTGACGAAACATCTGAAAACTAACCTTCCAGCTCAGTGAGCAAACTCACATCCAGAGTCCTGTTCTCAACAAGGTCACCAGTTAATCAGATAGTTAATGCTCAAGTTTATCAATCTTCCTTAAAGTCCTCTGTTGCTTTCTGGAGTAGAAGCATGCATTATGACAACCATATTAAACTAATAAATGAAAAATGCATTTATTATCTTACTGTCATGACTGCTTTGAGGAAAAGTATCACACTCACGCTGATCAACATATTAGAGAACAAAGTAATGGGGGACTGCAAAGGAATGTGTGAAAATATTCCAACACTCTAATTAACAAGGGTCCAGAAAGCAACAAGGTTTTGAGTATTCACCTCAAGCTTCCAGGCTGTTAAAAACCATCAACTGTGCAGCCAAAGTAAGACAGTAGTTTCAGAATAGCTTAGATAACACTGTGTGAAGCTGGGTGAACACAGCAGGTCAAGCAGCATCAGAGGAGGAGAGCTGACGTTTCAGGTCGAGACCCTTCTTCAGATGCTGCTTGGCCTGCTGTGATCATCCAGCTTCACACCGTTTTATCTCAGATTCTCCAGCATCGGCAGTTCCTACTATCTCTACTTTCAGAATAGCTTGTTTATCAACAAATATGGAACACATTATACCAGTTCCAATGTCAATGATATACCTAGCTAAGTTAATTACTAGGCGTTATGTGTGAAAGGAATATTTACTCTGGTGCTAAGTATTTTGTTTGTGTTCTCCAAAAGGCAAGCCACTTTCTGAAAAGTAGCACTTCTCCTATTGTGAATTACATAACACAGTCCTCCTGAACTTAAATTTGATTTAAAACGCAAACAAATGTAATCTTTTGAGAATCAGATTCTCACAATATTATTTGCCCTGCTAAATAACTCAATCTTTGAACGATTCAAAAACGGCATTAAAATTGAACAAATTATTGAACCCTATACAATGAGCAAAGGACTAAATATGAACAGAAAACAACTAAAAGAAGTGCAGATGCTGGAAATCAGAAACAAAAACAGATATTGTTGGAAAAAACTCAGATTTAGCAGCATCTGGGGAGTGAAATTGGAGTTCACGTTACAGGTTCAGTGACTTTCCATCAGATCCTGGACCTGAAACATAAATTTGAGTGAATCTTCCACTGATGCGACCAAAGTAAACATGAATATATGTACAAGGAGCCCATGAACCCTTCAAGCCTGATCTGCCATTCAATTTGATCATGGCTGTTCTTATCTACATTCCTTCAGGGTTCAGAAGGCAGGACCTTCGCACTAACCTCGGCTGGTGTGGGAATTAAACCCACGCTGTTGCCATCACTCGTGCTGCATTCCAGTTGTCTAGCCAACTGAGCTAACCAACCCACACCCACGCCTGAACTCAACACCAATTATCTCTCTCAAATGAGAACACGATGCTTATCTTCTGGGACTATGTTGCTTTATATTTACCTGACAATCCTTCAGTGCTTTGATAATCATGAATCTATCTGTGCCTTAAAAATAGGCATATATTCTGCATCCACTGTCTTTGAAGAATGGAATTTCTAAATGTTAAGTTGGGGCCTGCAGTTGTCTATTGTCTCTTGAAAACTATATTCTCGTCATTTTCATACCGCATGCACTACTACAACTAATTGGTATTTGGGGGAAAAAGCAGCGATTCATTAGGACAACCTACATCGCTATTTTGTCTGATGAGAATACAACAAATTTAATATTTAAATATTATTTTAATCACAGATATGTGCAAGTGTCATAGCAAGGTGTTATGTTGAGTGGGCAGGTAAATGGAGCCGTGTCTCAAAAAGATCAGCCATTATCTTAGTAAATGGTGGGGCAGGTTCAAGGGGCCAGACGGCCTCCTCCTGCTCCTAGTTCTTACATTCAAAGCAACATGCTGTTAAATGGTAATACAGCATTAATACATGATAATTTTGTTTGAATTCCTTTCAACAAATATCTGAATAGCAACTCCAAAGTTGTGCTTCAATAAAACTGACCTTCCTCATGCAGGCCTCTCCTGCCTCTTGCAGTTCATTATTTGTCGAGTTCAGCGCCTTGAACAGTGCAGCAATGATTTTTTCTCGTGACTGAGGTAAGTAATTGCAGGCAGCTAAGGCATCTATTCAAAAGAAAGCAAAGCAGCACAGGTTCACTCTTCACACAAACCAACAGAACAAACCAGTGAACAACTTCAAGATGTGAATTAGCATATACAGTTAGATTAAAAATTTTACGTCATAACTTGTACATTGGAAGAAAAAACTATTTCAATTACACTTACGAAACAAGATGGCAAATCACACAGGAAGGTACTTAGATTATAAAATGTAGAAATTCTGGTTTGCCATATTGATTATTCTGTATGGAGTACATAAAGTTAACAAGTTCTCTAATGTAGGCGTTTTAAAATGATTGAAGAATTAATAGGGCAGTAAGCAAAGTTATTTCTTCTGATGTGGGGGAACCATAGAAAGGAGGCATAACCTTAAAATTAAAGCAAGGCCAATCAGGAGGAAGGTTAAGAAGCATGGCTTCACAGAAAGGATAATGGAGATTGGGAACTACCTCTCCCAAAAGATTGCTGAGGCCGGGGCTTAAGTGAAAATTTCAAAATTGAAATTTCAAGAGATTTCAGAGAAGACCTCTAAGCTGCTGCGCAGCCTCCTCTTGTTCCCACATTCTTGCATGTAAAGTCACCATAGTCCAAGAAGTCTACTGCTAGGACAGCAACATTAGACAGAGGCAACTGGTGATGAGTTTAACCCGAGGGTCACCACACCTCAGGTACGGGGGAACATTGAGAAGGCAAGACCTTCACATAACCTCAGCCACTGCTGGACCCGAATCCACACTGTTCACCATCCTGCATTACAGGCAAGCCGTCTAGCCAACTGAGCCAACCAACCTACGTACAATGAGCATAAACGAGAAAGCAAGACCTATAAAAGAATAGGCACAGTTTGAATCCTTCACTATTCTTTGTAGTGTATTGAAGCAAATCTTGTAGCCTTAATGCTTCATTTTTATTTACCCTTTTCTTAAAGTCCATACTGTGGGATATATTAAAAACATAAACATCTTGTTGAAAATATAATATTGACACAGCAAGAATTTCTAATCTCCTGCACATTAGTTTAAAGCAAGTCACCTGTTTTTTTTTTCATAGGCCTCTAAATTCAGGGGTTTTGCAGACATGGGTTTTCTGAAAAAACTCGTTAAATCAGGTTATAGCGCCGTGTTGGCCACAAGGGTTTCTAAACACTATTGCTTTTCACAGCTGGTTTTTGAAAGGTTTACTGCGACATTTATTACTTTACACTTTTCTGTTGACTCTCCATGATTCCTTGCAACCCCTCACTAACCTACCCCACTCTCAACTTAACCCACAGGTACCAGCATCTGAAAAGGTAGCTCCTCAACCTCCCACTAATGCTATTGTTTTTTTCATTATAGCCATAAAGGTGCAAGAGTAGCCCAGCAGAGCACATACATGCACCTTCCATTAGCCAGCATCTCCATACACCGTCACTGGCCCACAATGTCAATGCGGCACTATGCCACCATACAGACCATCCTTGTTATATTTTTTCAATTGCATCCAAGAACAAAATATTATAATCATACATAAATCTCCTCCAAAAAGAGCAACAAAATTGATTAGTGTTTTAACAGTTCCAAACCACCTTAATTTACCCAATATGGTTTTAAATTGAATGAGAGTTTGGGTATAAAGAACAGCTGAATGTCTTAAGACAGAAGCTTTCTGCTCTTTTGTTACCAAAGTTTCACTTACTTAGGGCAGCAATCCGTAAAGGCACAAGTGAAGGAAGGCTTTTGTAGCATGGTAATTTCATAAGTGCAACATCTTCAGCTTCACAGAGATTTAGCAACTGCAACAAGATAGAAGTATTCAAAAAGCCGAACACCATAATTTGCTAAATGGAAGTATTCAACCAATAGTTATGTTAGTCATGAGAGCTTTCTGACTGTGCAAAATGTTTTCAGGGCATAAAGTTTTTTCTATAAAAAAAAAGCCTTGAAAACTTGCTTCTATTTCCAAAGCAACGTGCTGCACTTACTTCATTGTCTTTCTTAGTGGTCATCAATCAGAACCAGAAAGTAATTTGTAGTATGAGAATGTAAGGCTTGAAAGGTTAACGTTGAGGACTGTAATAAGCTCAGTTCAATGTGATATTCTATGGACTCTGGGAGAACAGCTTTGGGCCTTGAAAGAATCAGATGTAAACATCATGGCCCCCACTTTTTGAAAGGTTTGTCCAGAGGCTGCATCTCTGACAGTGCAGTACAGAAGCTTCTTCCCATATGAAAGCATGCACCTTCAGGTTCTACAGAACTACTGAGACTCCTGAAATAATGTGCAAAACATTAACACTCTCATACTTGTGGATAGTATTATCCAACATCAGAAGCCTGAAGCAGATCACTGTGTAACCACTGAAAGCTATCTCTATGAATGGCTGCAAAAACAAAACAAAAAAAATTGAATCTGCACAATAGAGACAAATTCAGCAAGGCTGAACTTTAAATAAAAACTCCAGAAGCTAAATCTTCGGCCGAAGTAATTGCATTTTCTTTGTGATAAGTTAATGACTTATTAGACAGGTTGTCCAATTAAATCACTGCAGCTTACTAATTTTAGAGGTGAACTACCATGAAAACAGGCAAAACAAGCTCAAATACAAAACAATAGGTAAGACAGGAAGCCAAGGAAATATAGGTTTCCAATCATTACCTCTGTATAAAATACTTTGTGCTCAACTACATTGAGATCCATGGTGAAAAGCCTGGGCTGTAGAGTCGTACAAAACGTATTTCCTTCCATCAATCCGATCTGAGCATTTGCTGGTTGATGACGCAGTAAGTGCTTCTTCGGTGGAACCATGTCTTGTAGGACCTGACAGAACATTGAATAACCCAGAATCAAACTACCATTCTGTACCTGGGTCAACATCACAACAGAATGTTTCATAACAAAATTCACAGACACTGAAGGATTTAAATACATGTCAAAATGTAAAATCAATGGGTAACTCTATTTCTAAAGTTCTGTCAATACATCTTTGAAGGAAAGGCTTAGGTTCTACATCACTCTTCGCCTTCGGAATTGATGAATTATTCACACATCGTCAAGGTCATCAGACTGTCAATAAGCAAAACCCAGGCTAAAAACCCTAATGACAAGGCCAACTTTAAAGATAGTAGCATGGTAATGCCACGCCAGGTTACATCAAGGACCCTACCACCTACTCATCTATCCAGCAGTGCAGAGACCATAATGCAGCTTTAAGAGGAGTATACAACTAGAGGGAAAATTTTAGCTCATCTCCATAAATTAGTGAATCGGTTACACCTGTTTCACATGGAGGAATTCTCCATCTGAAAAACAAAGAAGATCCCAATAATTGTCTTCATTATTCGATCTTAAAGGACAAGTTTATGTTCTCGACCCTCTGTCCTAGCAAGTTCATGTATTCTGGCAAGTGGGGCTTTCTTAGCAATTCTAGGTACATTTGCCCAAAAAGGCTGCCAGCATGACCTGTGAGTGATTTCCTCTTTTTCCAAAGTCAAAATTCACAAATTACGAAGTACACTTCCAGTTAAATGAAATACAGTAGTTTGCGCACTACCTCTTTGTGGGGTTCCATTATCTCTGTTACACTTTTCCCCGTAACTTGGGCAAGCACTTGCAGAGAATGCATGGCCTGTTTTCGCACTGTAGAGTTTGGTGAGGTCACTTCCCGCACTAGGTCATGGGTCACATGATGGAATGACTTTTCTTGAGCTGCGAGCAACTCTTCAGACTTCTCCTCATCCTTCAAAGGGGTTGCACAACGGATTAACAGCTGTTCTAAAGTGGTCTTGGCCATTGCCACTGCTCCATTGGAAACCTGGACAGAAGCAAAGTTAGCCCTTTCAGTAAAAGGCCACAACACAAAGCAAAGCATCTTTTCATGAGAAATTCAACTATCCATTGGCATGGTCTGCCTGATGCCTGGATCCTAAATTGTACCAAGCCCCCAATACCTCCCTGCTAACTGATTTACACTGGTTCCTAGTTTGACAATGCTGCCTGTCAAATATTCTGATCTTTATTTCACACGTCCCTCCACTTTCACAAGTTCTTATCCGTTCAAGCTTCTACATTCAGATATTCGAGCATTCTTCCAAGTCTGGCTTTTATTTTCATTCATTTAGCCATTCCATGGATGTAGGCATCACTGGCTAGGACAGCATTTATTAACCATCCAACTCAAACTTAATTACTTCCCCAAAGGAAGCCATGCCTTCTGCTGCCTGGGCCCTAAAGCTCTGGAATTGTTTTCACTTCTTTTCATCTCTTTAAAGATATTCTTTGAAATCTGCTTCTTCAAGTCAAGTTTCTAGTCATCTGTCTTGATATTGCCTCATGTAGCCTGGTGCCAAATTTGGTGCCTTTGGATGCTTTACAACATTGAAGTGTTAGTTGGCCAAAAAGCCATATCCTTCATGGCTGATTGGTCAAGAGTAAGCACATATTACCCCAGGCAAAGTGGCACGTTGTATTCAAAATTCTGAGACTTTATGCTGTGACCCTGTTTGTACTGTATATTAATGACTGACCCTAAGTGCAAGGGATATGATCAGGAAATTCGCAGATGAGAAACACTGGTAGGGTGCTAAGCACCAAGAACAACAGTCATAAATTGCAAGAGGATATCAATGAACTGGTGAGGTGAGCATAGAAGGGGCAAATGGAATTCTACCTGAAAAAGTGTGAGGTAATGAACTTGGAAAGGACTATCAAGTTGACTAGTGAAGGCAGAGAATACAAGGGCAAGGAGGTTCTTGCTGGAACTGTGTAAACATCGATTGAGTACTGCATGTAGTTCCGATCACCTACTCATAAACAGAATATAACTGTATCAGAGAGGGTACAGTGAAGAGTTGCTGGGATGGAGGGTCTGAGCTGGAAAGAAAGACCACATTGTCTGGGGTTGTTTTCCTTCAAATAACAAAAGGAAAATGGGGGACCCAGTAGATATATAGAAAACTACAAGGGGTACAGATAAGGTGGATAAGGCAGCAAATTTTTTCCATTAGTAAAGAAGTCAACAGACAGGGAGCATAAATTTAAGGTATGAGATAGAAAGCTAATAGGAGAGTTGAGAAGAATTATTTTTATCCAGAAAGTGATGGGAGACTGGAACTCATTGCCCGAAGGGTGGTTAAATCAAAATCTCTAAGATTTCAGCAGCACTTCGATAGTCCCTTGAGATACTACAGCACCAACATTATAGGCCAGAAGCTGGAAAAAGAATCAGAATAAATCAAAAATTTACTAATCAGTGCTGGCATGATTGGGGGGGTTGAATGGCCTCCTCCAATTTTTTGTTTTAAGTGTCTAAGAAAAAAATGGTCGATTGCGCTCACCAATTTTCATTTATATAAACGATCCGGATGTGAACTTAGGAGGTAGCGTTAGCAAGTTTGCAGATGACACCAAAATTGAAGGTGCAGCAGACGGTCAAGAAGGTTACCTCAGAGTACAACAAAATCTTGATTAGATGGGTCTGTGGACCAAGGACTGGAAGATGGAGTTTGATTTAGATGAATGCGAGGTGCTGCATTTTGGAGAGGCAAATCAGAGCAAGACTTATACATTTAATGGTAAGGTTTTGGGGAGTGTTGCTGAACAAAGAGCTTTGAGTGCAGGTTCACAGTTCTTTGAAAGTAGAGCTACAGGTAGACAGGATTGTGAAGGCGGCATTAGGTACGCTGATGTTATTGATCAGTACCTTGAGTACAGGAGTTGGGAGGTCATGTTGCAGCTATACAGGACACTGGTTAGATGACTTTTGGTATACTGCGTTCAATTCTGGTCTCCCCGCTATAGGAAGGATGTTGTGAAATTTGAAAGGATTCAGGAAAGATTTAAGAATGCTTCCAGGGTTGAAGGGTTTGAGCTATAGGGAGAGGCCAAATAGGCTGGCATTATTTTCCCTAGAGCAGAGGCTGTGGTATGACTTTATAGAGGTTTAATAAAGTCATGAGTGACATGGATAGGGTTAATAGCCAAGGTCTTTTCCACAGCGTGGAGGAGTTCAAAACTAGATGGCATAAGTTTAAGGGGAGGGGGAAGGATTTAAAAAGGATCCTACAGGACAACTTTTTCATGCAGAGGGTGGTGCATGTGCGCAACGAGCTGCCCGAAGACGTGGTGAAGGCTGGCACAATTACAATATTTAAAAGGCATCTGGATGGGTATGTGGATAGGTGGGTTCTGAGGGATATGGGCCAAATGCTGGCAAAGAGGGCTAGATTAAGTCAGGATATCTGGTCAGCATGGACCAGTTGGACTGAAGGATGTGTTTCCATTCTGTACAGCTTTATGACTCAACAACTGTTGTTTCAGTTCATGCACAACTCAATTGCAGTGCAAGTACAAGCAGATATGACCATGAGCTAGGTAAAAATACCAACTTGTGTCATGAATTTCACGCATCCCATTCCCTCATAAGAAAAGCATAAATACCTCTCCAGTCAGGTCCATCATGACAAACAGAAGAGCCTTCAAAAAGGTTTGTTGATTCTGTAGGACCCAAATCAAAGGAAGGCGCTCCATCAAGAACTTAATGGACACAACACCACCAAGTTTAGCGTACCAGGCTTGTTCATAACAGCAAGCACAAAGGCGTTCCACAATGTACGAAAATAAAGGTAACAGGCATGCCTAATGGAATTTTTAAAAGTCGTCACTCATTTGGCAACACCAAATACATCAAAAATTCTACTTGACCAAAATGAAACATTTATTTTTCAATGAGTAATCCTATTTAACTTCTCAGGTGAATGTTTTGAAAAAAAAAACACCAAACAATATTATGAAGAAGCTTAAAAACACCACCACCCTCTCTTCACCCATTTAATTTACCCCTCAATTAATATCATTAAAAACAAAAACAAACAGATCAACCTGGTCACTTATCACACTGTTGTTGCCATTAATGAAAACGTGCTATACACAAATAAGCTGCTGCATTTGGTACATTATAAATGGTTTCATTTCAAAACCATACAACTGAATGATAAAATCTTTGGCATATTTCAGGTTGTGAAAGGTGCTTTATAAATACAAGTTCTTGACGTCCATTTTAGATTATTTGCCATGAGTTGTAACTTAAAAACGATCATGCTTTAATGGCTTTGTTCAACATGACTGTCAGAAATACAGAAGTACCTACCCGCTCCTTTGAGCCTAGGATTATGCTGGCTACATCAAAGATAACAGCTAGAGCCACTTCTCCTATTTTGCAGAGCTCTTTTTCCTCATAAGCCATGCAAATAGCTATAGCATCGATAAGCACAAGTGGGTCCATTCCTTTCGATCCATTTTCTTCACTGTGGAACATGGCTGTGCTTGGCTGACTGCCTACTTGGTAACACTGGAGCAAGAAGGGGCCTGGGGAACATAACCAAAGATTTTTAAACTACACGTCACACTGAGTAAAAACACAAAATTATAAGCTCCAAAAAAAAAAGAACTTGTGTAATTTATACATTAGTGTAGACAATAAAGGAGTCAGCATATTTTTACAAAAGGTGCAAGTTAGACTCCATCACATCTCCACCAAGCATTGCATTCCTTTAATGCAAGTATTTGCTCAAGGTATATTATTTGCTCCTTTCTCTCAAATGTTGTTTGTGGGAGTGCACTACATCCAAACTAATTTTATTTCCCAGATTACAACAGTGGCTACACTTCAGAAGGACTTGATTGGTTGTGAAGTGCTTTGGGACATCCTGAAGTCTTATATCTTTCCTAGCTTAAGGTGGAAGCTAAATTGCTTAAAAAATGGCTGTATATACAATCAAGTGACAAAAAAAAGTTTCTGAGCAGAAGTATTATTAAAAACTGAAAGTACTTTTCTGAAATAAAGATAAAACGTACAAAATGGTTTGTATTAAATGGCATTTAAAGTATCATTTTCAACTTTTTATAAAAATGTCTTGTGATCCAAATTCGACTGGGTTGACAAAGTCCCCAGTGGACTCTATAATCCATTACCGCATTTGTGAATTATGATTAGAATTTCACACTTGTGAACTAAACCAGAGCACTCTCCTCCATTCAGTTCTAGAAGAGTTTATTTTCTTTGCTTACAGTAGCTTCAGAAAGACCTCAGTTCAATATCAACAATGTAGAAGGTGATATTTACTCACCACACTGTTGAGCTACTGCCACCATGGTGTAGTGACGGATTAAACTGGCCACAAAAGGCAGAGCACTAGGCCGTAGGTCTTTAATGACAGCTGACATAAACGCTCCTGTCAAAGCCTGTTCAAATGTTTTACGAGCAGGTGTGTCTTGTGCTTTGTAACGGTGCGATATAATTACGCTTGGTATTGCCTTCTCTGTGAAGCTGAAAGACAAAATGGAATTAATTTGAGAAAACCACTCACTGCATTATTAACAAGTCAACCATGAAAATCTCACAGCAGGTAGAAGAGTTTATTTCACATTTTGATAGAGCTGATCCAATTCAATTACTCCATTTTAATACTGTCAGCAACTGACCACAAATAAGATGGATGGTTCAATTTCATTATAGCTATTTAGGGCCAGCTGCTGCGAATAAGGCAAATGTGCTCCAAATGCTGACAATCAAATGCAATTATTGACTGACGTTTCAATATTTACAGTGTGCTGTGCTCAAGCCATTTCATTTGATTTTGAAAGGCTGAAATATTAAATCAATTTGGCAACAAAGAATGCTATTATAGCAAGATTGAGAAATGCGTATGCTGCTGCCCTTATCATTTGATAGATTTTGGTATCACCTTTATAAAGGAGTGTTGTTCCTCTTGTGGATTTCTACCACTTAGCATGGTTCAGTGGGCATGTTATTCTTTACACTTCAACCAAGTGCCTAGATTACAGGCGACTTTCAGGCAAATTTCTGGTGGATTTTCAGCCAGGGTGGATCGGTGACTGACCGACTGACCAACAGAGAGACACGCACACATACACGCACCTCACCACCACACCTACCCACGCCAATTGGGGACTTCCAGTTAACCACGAGAGGTAACTGAACTCAAGCAATGCTTTCCTAAAAATAAGGGTTCAAAAGGCCATTTGTAGCACTCATTTGTGATTCCCTGACTGGAATCGGCAGCAAGCATGAATCAAGTCCAAGACATTTTCTTTACGGCTGAGCTGCTTGTTTGTTAAGCAACCTATGCTACTTGACAAGTTTATGTCAGACAAGTCCAACATCGGTCTTTAGAAAAAGTCTTTGTGTTTCCTTTAAAAAATTTCTGGAATTGTTGAAATGTAAGATTTATTTTTCATTTCTAATCACTAAATTGACCAAATGAAGACTGGCACCTAACATGCAAACAATTCTTAACAGCAGGTTGCAAAAGCTCCATTGAGTCTCCTCCAACAGAAATTTACATTAAAGTTGAATTTTATCCTGGCACCTCAGTGTAATTCAACAACCATCATTCAATCAGGAGCCAGCCTCAGCATATACAACACAGTCATGCTCACATTGGATACCCCAAAATGACAGTTATAGCTGGCACAACCTGTGCTCTTTCATTTATGGAAAATCCCGTAAGTTCACTTATTAGAGGAAGCAAGCATTGAATCACTGACATTGGAGCGGTCAAATGGTGCCCTCCATCACCTTGTACTCACCAACTCATCAGAAGATATTCTGGCATGTAATTGCTTCAAGAGTCCCAACAGTGAGACAGTTGCCATAATTATAAAGCTACCATAATAATTAAATCAAAATTTAATTTGCTGGCAGGAGGCCAAGAGGCATACAATTTGACTGCTGTGTCTAGAAATATACTGTTCAATGAACCTGGCCAAAGGCAAAAAGGAGTGATAAACATGTTAACGTAAATCAGTGTAATTATGCTCATCATCTACCCTAGAATCAGTGATTCTAAGTTATAGAGGAAATCATAACAAAAATGAAAGTAGACTCTTTGATTAATTTCTACAGAGCAAAAAGAACACAAGTAGAATATCAAACAGACACCTAAGACTGCTCCACTATTCAACACCATCATACGAGCAGATATAAAATTACGAGCAGGCCATTCAGCCTCTCAACCCTGGTCCACCATTCTGTAAAATCGTGGCTGTTTCAATAAGATTGTGGCCTCAATTCTATTCGATTTTCTGCTTCAAAAATGGTTTCCCAAATTTTCTCTATATAGAGGAGCTTTCAAATAGGTATCCCTTTCATACTAAAGATTCCTGTGTAAAGAGAAACTGTCTAATATGCATCTAATGATGAATTTTTGTATTCAATTTATAAACTAAATCTCTGCTATACTTACTTTGGATGGGCAAGTAGTTGGTATAACGAATGCTTATTGTCATCCAAGCTCATCATTGCCACCAAAAAGCATTTGATAACTTCCCAAGCCTGGCGGCGATAATATGGCTCAGTGTTGGCACTCTTCAGACAATCCAAAGCAGTTTCAATTGCCTAGAATAAAACCACACAAAAATCAAAACAATTTCAAAGTTCCATCCCATGGCCCAATGAAATTTCATTAAACTGTAGAATTTTAAGATGTGTACAATACATTTAAGCTTAGTTAAACGAACAGCTGCCCCTGCATACAAGAGCAGATATTCTTCTAGATTGTCAGACTGGTGGACTGCATTTGACAAACTCAGGAGTAATTTACTATTAAATCAACTTACGGCACATATAGTAAGGAATTTTTAATCACTTCAGAAACAGTTCTGACGTTCAAGTGGGACAAAACCCTGGAGCACCATCTCTAGTTAAATGCATTGATTTGGCTATATGCAACACAGCAACATATTCATCCTACATTCATTGTTTTCCTTTCAAGTATCCTTTTTTATACAGGACGTATATGATTCGTTTATCTGATTTTCGAAGAAGGTTTTCTTCTCTCGATAGATCCTCTTGATGAAACACAGGGTGGCCATTTCAAAGAGACTGATTTAAAGCAGACTCCATGACAGCACAATAATTCACGTGAGTATAAGCTTATTTTTAATGTTGAAAATACCTCTGCATTTCCTGCAGTTGGTCAATTTACAGCAAGGACAATGACAGTTCACTGCTTTGTCCCAGAGGCCAAATACGATGTGAAAGTTGAAGTGCTTTTGGGTTGAATAATCTTCTAAAATCCATTTCAAATATTAACTCACTTGAAGAACCACTGTTCAAGCCAAATTATTCAGCTCCAATGGGGGCTCAGGCTGCACTACAACTTGACAAAACAAAATCCACATTTGCTGAAGCTTTGATACAGATGCTTCTTTCCACTCTTGGATGAGACATAGTTCTAAACAAGTTCACTTTTATCCCCAAAGATAACCCTAGAATGATCGTTAAATCAAGCAAAGCACCATTGTCATTCTGATCAATTGCTTGAAATAGAAATAATCTATTGAACTGAAGTGGAATTTTTCTTTAACAGTAATATGAGCCACCTGATGAATAACTTAACCTGTGATTGTATGCTATTTATTTGCCAAATATCGTTACCCCACTTGCATGCTGGGATGAATCCTGCCTTTTTAGTAGCTCACTGCTCAGTATTTAGCTTACAATATAAAAGTACAATATAAAATACTAAGATAATAAAATGTGAGGCTGGATGAACACAGCAGGCCAAGCAGCATCTCAGGAGCACAAAAGCTGACGTTTCGGGCCTAGACCCTTCATCAGAGAGGGGGATGGGGAGAGGGAGCTGGAATAAATAGGGAGAGAGGGGGAGGCGGACCGAAGATGGAGAGTAAAGAAGATAGGTGGAGAGAGTATAGGTGGGGAGGTAGGGAGGGGATAGGTCAGTCCAGGGAAGACGGACAGGTCAAGGAGGTGGGATGAGGTTAGTACATCCATTGTACCCGGTGCGGCTTCCTCTACATTGGGGAAACCAAGGGGAGGCTTGGAGACCGCTTTGCAGAACACCTCCGCTCAGTTCGCAACAAACAACTGCACCTCCCAGTCGCAAACCATTTCCACTCCCCCTCCCATTCTCTAGATGACATGTCCATCATGGGCCTCCTGCACTGCCACAATGATGCCACCCGAAGGTTGCAGGAACAGCAACTCATATTCCGCCTGGGAACCCTGCAGCCATATGGTATCAATGTGGACTTCACCAGTTTCAAAATCTCCCCTTCCCCTACTGCATCCCTAAACCAGCTCAGTTCGTCCCCTCCCCCCACTGCACCACACAACCAGCCCAGCTCTTCCCCCCCACCCACTGCATCTCAAAACCAGTCCAACCTGTCTCTGCCTCCCTAACCGGTCCTTCCTCTCACCCATCCCTTCCTCCCACACCAAGCCGCACCCCCAGCTACCTACTAACCTCATCCCACCTCCTTGACCTGTCCGTCTTCCCTGGACTGACCTATCCCCTCCCTACCTATCTTCTTTTCTCTCCATCTTCGGTCCGCCTCCCCCCCTCTCCCTATTTATTCCAGCTCCCTCTCCCCATCCCCCTCTCTGAAGAAGGGTCTAGGCCCAAAACGTCAGCTTTTGTGCTCCCGAGATGCTGCTTGGCCTGCTGTGTTCATCCAGCCTCACATTTTATTATCTTGGAATTCTCCAGCATCTGCAGTTCCCATTATCTCTGATATAAAATACTAGTTCATTTAGAAAAGGCCCAGGTGAAATGCTCTGCACGCCACATCAAATACACTGCCAATAACTCATTCCTGATCTACTTTTTAAAGAGAAATATCAGTATAAATTCCAAATGTGTTTTAGTCAAATTATTCAGCCCTAGATTATTGTAATTTAGCATAGGTTGAAGCGCCATATCCAAAGCTTTGACTGGATATATGGATAACACAATCTCTCACACATGATTTTTAAAAGAAAACACCAAAAGCAAGAAAGTCTGACCTGCATTTCTACAGCATCTTTCAGTGCCTCAGGGAGGTCTCAAAGCATTCTACAGTCAATGAAGTGCTTTTGAAGTGTAGTTACTATTGTTATTTAGGAAATACAGCAGCCAATTTGCAGACAGTGAGCTCCTACAAACAGTAACGTGATAGCAACCAACTAGCGTTTGTGAGCAGGGCTGTTCTTCAAAATAATACCATGGCACCTTTGTGTCCAACAGGGGGAAAGACATAACATTGGTTTAACGCCTCATCCAAAAGACGACAGCTCAACAGGGCAGCATATCCTCAGGAACTGCACAGAGGCTCACCATTGATTTTGCATTCGGTTATGGAATGGGACTCAAATTTAACCATATGACTGACAGACAAGAGTGCTACTCAGTGATAGCGCAAGACTCAAATTCCAAGCATTATGTTATTCGTCAATGAAACAGCAATGGAAAATTGATTTGGTTCGTCATAAACGAGAAATTTCATGATGCTGGCTGTAAACTGAAAAACAATTCACCTATACATTACTTTAATAATTTCATATTAACTTTGTAAACTGACTGTTGCAAGTAACTGTGCTATTGAAAGGCAAACAATTTGTCGAGGAAAATATTTTTAGACTATCATTCCTAAAATTAACGATCAGACCTAATCACCAACTTTGATTAAAGTCCATTTCACTCCATCGTCAAGACTTATCTACAGACCACTTAAGTGAGACCACATGAACACAGTAAAAATGAAAAATATATTTTTAACCAAAAATGCTTATTGTAACATGCAAACAACCCTTCAA
Organism: Stegostoma tigrinum; assembly: GCF_030684315.1. Taxonomy (NCBI): domain Eukaryota; kingdom Metazoa; phylum Chordata; class Chondrichthyes; order Orectolobiformes; family Stegostomatidae; genus Stegostoma; species Stegostoma tigrinum. Next base: position 35,799,155 of record NC_081376.1, on the reverse strand, counting down.
GCTACAAGCATGAGTCAGACAATATATCTTTTAAACACAATCAGAATACCACTAAACAAAAATGACTGGCCTACCAGCACCAACTCAATGTTTACAGGCTATGCATTATCCATCTACTTTTAAAGTAGCATGCCTAAAATATTAAACACAAATGTCTTTTTAGAATTCTGTTCTCGAATGCCACATATTTATTACAGCAATTTACAAGGAGTAGTACTTCCAATCACCTATTTCAGCTCAAAGCTTGCTCACGGAATATGAAAGGCAAAATTCTAAATCAGCTTTCCAAGCTGAACACATCGCTTTTATAGCAAAATGACATTTCCTTGGCAGCACAATGAATGAATGAATGAAAGAAAGAAAGAATGAACGAGCAAACATCTGAATGAATATGTACTGTTGTGTTACAATATTATGGTATATACTTATGACCACCTTTTCGGGGCAGGTTGCTTTTCCATTTTATTCTTCTGTATCATTATAAACAAACTCAAGAAACATACACAAGCACTAAGTACCACTCACCCAGAACATTGGGACAACATTGCGTTGAAGAAAGAAAATGACATGGATCACAGACACAGATTCCTTAGCTTGTATTTGATTGAATTGTCTAATAATGACAAAATTGTGTGTCAGAACCAACAGCGTGGTTAGATGCACTAAGAAACTAACTGCAACACCACTGTTAAAAGTGTGTTTTGAAATAAAACAACAACGTGAAACATTCTGCAATCCAGAGGAAGGGAGTCAAACAGGTTTATTGATTTAATTTCACTTTCATTACCTTACGATTTTAAATGCTATACCTTTACAAACAAGTTAACGCAAAACTGGTATGGGTGTTATAGCTATGAAACGCTCTCAAAGTTTTAAAAATGAATGTTTACCATTGTAAACACTTTTGACTTTCACAAGTGATTTACATTTTCCTCAGTTTCAAAACAGGGGGTGCTCTTCACTTTTACTCCCTGGCATACCAAGCTAAAGCACAGCACAAGTACGAAAAATTAACTTCCCAGAAGAACTACTGTTAATTTTAAATTTTGGAAGGAATGCTGTCTGCTTATATAACTGATCAACTGACTCAATATTTCTGACACTGAATTTAGCAAAACACATGACAATTTTGTCATCCATTGCTCTTACAAAATGTCAAAATGATGCAACATGGCAGTAATTCACAACTTTAAGATTCTATGACTGTAAAATCCCCAATCCTGTCCCAAGTGCCCTTTGCCAAATTAGCATTTTCACAGAAATATCTATTCCACATTACAGCATTGATTACATTTCAAAAAAGGTACTCCATTGAGTATGAAGCAACATCATTGAAAGATGTCACAATGTTTGATACCATTTATTTCTAAAAGTAAAATATCTTTCAGTGCTTTTTATTAAAACAGTCAAGCTCCAAACGCAGTGAAGCTGTGCAAATTAGAAAGGCATCACGTCACATTCCATAGTTTCGGCCAAATTAATTGATTGCAGTAAGGGCACAACTGGATGAGACACCACCTGATCAGACAACCAGTCATCCATCACCCACTAGTCAGGGCACATGCATGAAACATGACTAACTGAAGAATAAGTGCCTGGGCAATCAACATTTCACACAAAGTCCACAGAAAAACCATGCATCAGTAAGACAGGAAGAAATGAGAGTGGCACAGTGGCTAGCACTGCTGCCTCACAGCGACAGGAACCCAGGTTCAACTCCACCCTCAAGCAACTGTCTGTGTGGGGTGTGCACATTCTCCCCATGTCGGCATGGGTTTCCTCTGGGTGCTCCAGTTTCCTCCCATAGTCCAAAAATGTGCAGGCTATGTGGATTGGCCATGCTAAATTGTCCATAGTGTTGAGGGATGTGTAGATTAGGTGGGTTATTTTTTTTTGGGGGGGGGGGGGGAGGTGAAAAATCAGTCTGCGTGGGATGCTCTTAGAGTCAGTGTGCCGAAGGGCCTGTTTTCACACTGGGGATCCTAAGAGGTGAAATAGCACGCTGTTTAAAAGGACAATGTCAATTCAGTTTTAAAAATTCACAACATACTTCATGATTCACCAACTGTACTGTTCAGTCACTTGATAATACTTTTTCAGCACAGCTTTTTTTAAAACTGTTTATTTACTATTTCTGTAAAGTAGCTGATGAATGTGAATAAACTATAAAAATAATCCTACAGCCACCACACCATTTCTTTACCACCAATTGTAAATTTTTGGGGTGTTTCATTTATTTTTTAAACTTTCATTAATTAGAATTGTGTTACAATGTAAACAGTGGGCACATAAGAGTTTCAGTGAAGATAGGGAAAAATTGGCAGCATAAAAATGTGCAATTAATCAAAAACATTGCATGTTGAAGGGAAATGTTACAAGTGGAAGTAAAGCAGTTAAAGGATACACAACTCGTGATGAGTTTTTAAAAAGGTCACAAGTTAGGGAACAAACTGTCTCCCTGCAAACCCATTCCTGCTGCAGGATTCCTTCCATTTTCAAAATGGCCCAAGACACAAGAAAACAAAGCACTGCCCGATCATATTGAGTGCATGCACCGAAATAGGTCAGTCATTTTCTTGTTCCTCCAGTTCTAAAAGCTGCATTTCACAGGATTTTATAGTAATTTGGCCTAGGTATATAAATGCTTTTTAATCTTTTGATTTACACAAACACTACGGCTCCACTTATTCGGAAGGTCTCTGCTGTATGGCTCATAAGGTATACAGACAGAGCCTGAGTCAACTCGCTTCCAAGTTATTCCTGTTTTTCTGCGGGCAAGTGACCAGTCACTACCAGCTGTCAACACGGTGGTTAGCAGTCTCACCTCAAAACACAAGGTTGTGGATTCAAGTTCCACTCCACAGGCCAGAGCACATAATCTAGGATGACACTCCCAGTATAGTACCGGTAGACACTATATTGTCAGGTATTATCTTTGAAATGAGATGTTAAAACCAAGACTCACTAATCCCCTCAGGTAGATAAAACTGATCTTGTAGCACTATTTCAAAATCTATCATCAGGGGAGTTCTGCCACAGTGCCCTGGTCAATATTTATCCCTCAAGTACCGTTTAAATCACATGATCATTTATCTAAATGTCATTCCTACATCCTACATTACAACTGCAACTACACTTAAAAAGTATTCAGTGGCTGTAAAGTGCTTTAGAACATCCAATGGACAAAAAAAGGCCCTAAAGAAATATAGAGATAGCAAGGTGTAGAGCTGGATGAACACAGCAGGTGAAGCAGCAGCTTAGGAGCAGGAAAGCTGACGTTTCAGGCCCAGACCCTTCATCAGAAAAATGATAAAGGGTCTGGGCCTGAAACGTCAGCGTTCCTGCTCCTAAGCTGCTGCTTCGCCTGCTGTGTTCATCCAGCTCTACACCTTGTTATCTCAGATGCTCCAGCATCTGCAGTTCCAATTATCCCTAAAGAAATATTCTCTCTTTCATTAACTAGACAACATGGATTTAGGAAACAAAAACAGAGATTGGTGGAAAAGCTCAGCAGGTCTGGCAGCACCTGCAGGGAGAAACAGAATTAGAGTTTCAGGTCAAATGATCTTTCCTCAGACCTTCTGTGTTGTGTTCATGTTTTGAGGGAGGGTCACTCAACCCAAAATGTTAACTGATTTCTCTCCACAGATGCTGCCAGACCTGAGCTTTTCCAGCAATCTATATTTTTGTTTAAATTACAGCATCTGCAGTTCTTCTTCTTTTTATGGACCGGGAATACATTTTTCTTACAACTCAGTAAGATAGGATATTTCCCAATACTACTGCTATACCCAGTTCTTGTCTCACTGTGGTAGTGTATTGAATACTAGAGACATATTGCTGCATGAAATAAATTAATAATGTACTGCTGTTTAAACAGTGCCATCAAGTGGCTACAATCAATGTGACAGGATTTTCAATGCATGTAGGGTACACAGGTAACTTAGAAACCCCATAAAATGCTTTTTGGGCCATTGTCTTTAAACAATAAAGTTCTCAGGAAAAAGGTTGAGAGTGAAGTGAAGTGGAAAGATTTCAAGGTGGTGAAGAAGGGTCTAGGCCCGAAACATCAGCTTTTGTGCTCCTGAGCCTGCTGTGTTCATCCAGCCTCACATTTTATTGTCTTGGATTCTCCAGCATCTGCAGTTCCCATTATCACAGATTTCAGGAAGTGTTTGGAGGACAAAAAAACAGGTAGTCCAACTATATATCTGTAACTTGACCGAAAGCAGCTCCCATCTAAACCTAAATCAACATGTGACAGAGCACCCAAGTTCAACCACTGATGATGCAAGAGAACTATCACGTGTACAACTTCCTACAAATGCAAAAATCTCAATGATTCCTCAACATTACTGCAACAGAACAGCATACAAGTTTGGAGCTCAATTAAGTGGAGAGAATGCAGAAGGAAGGGTATTAGAAACAAAATCAGTGAATCATAACAATTGGAAAAAAAAATAATTTCACAAGAGCCCGGATATCACGTGAGAAATCAATGCCTTGTCAAATATTTCAGATATCTACAAGCCAGCATAATTTGAGGAGATATGTGTATTAAAACACAAGTTCTTTAACTTTGGCTGGGCACTCAGCTGCTCGACAGGGTAGTTATGCTGAAAGAGAGAGAAAGTGAGCTACGGTGAGAATCACAGACATAAAAAGACAGACAGAACAATATGTATTTCTACCGCACGTTTCATGACCTCAGGATATACCAGACTGCAGAATAACCAATGAGACCTTACTGAAGTAAACATGACATTGAATACACGCAGCAAGGTCCCACAAACAGCAATCAGAAATTGACCAAATCATCAGTTTTTGTGATGTTATTTGAAGGATAAATATCATCTAACAGACCCAAGAGTACTTCTCTGCTCTTCCTTAAACGTTGTTCTATGGGACCACTTACATCCACCTTAAAAAGGAGACTTGTGCCTTGATTTACCATCTCTCCAAAAGGCAGCACCCTCCAAGAGAGCAGCACCCTCTGTATATCAGTACTGAACTGATCAGCCTGGGCTTTGGGCTCAAATCCCTGGAGTGGGTCTAGAACCTGCTGATTCAGAGATCAGAGCTACCAAATGAGTCACAGTTTACAATGAACTAGCAGGCTTTCCAATCTATAGCATGACGGTCACCATGATAAAACCAAAAATCTAATGATGTACAAAATCATTTTCTATTCGTTCTCAAGATTGTGCAAGCCTCACCTTCTCCATAGGAAGTTGGATAGATGCCTTACAGTCAGAAAACTCAGCAGTAATACTTGGTCCCTGTACTTCGGTGACAACATACTGCAGTTTCTGAGACTCCTTTAACATCTTCCGGTTGCTTCCACCAAATTTGCCCAGGACACGGTAGGCCACATGGGAGATACTGTCAGCTGGGTTACGTAAGGTACGCCATAAAGCCTGTCCAAAAACATTTTAAGAAACATAATTCTTCAAACTAAACTATGATATAGAATTCATTATAGCTACAGCATATGTAGTCTGGCATTTATTCAAATATTGGAGGAACAAAAGTGCAACAAGAAACATCAGGGGTCAGCACAGCAGCCTCACAGAACCAGGGATCCTTTTCAGCCTTGGGTGACAGTCAGTGTGAAGTTTGCACATTCTCCTTGTGTCTGCGTGGGTTTCTTGCACATGCTCTAGTTTCCTCCCGTAGTCCAAAGATCTGCAAGCTAGGTAGATTAGCATGCTAAATTGCCCACAGTGTCCAGATATATGCAGGTTAGATGAGTTAGCCATGGTAAAATCCCCATGTGGAGTTAAGCAGATTAGGGGATTGGGGGGGGAGCGTTGGTTCAGGCCAGGATGCTCTTCAGACTCAACGGGCCAAACGACTTGGCTCACTTGAGGATTCTGAAATTCTGCCAATCTCAGACTCCAGAGTAATTTGTGGGCCTGAAGGCTTACAGTATCTGTTGACTGGAAAGTGTCCCCAAGAATAGAATATAATCTTCTAACAATGGATGACAGAAGATTGAGGCAAAACAAATAGAAGAAATCATTCAGCCCATTATGTCTATGCTACTTCATTCAATAACTGATCCATTCAACACCATCTTCCTGTCCTTTCTCCAAAGCATTTCAATTTACATTCTCCTCCTGACTCAACCTTCAAACATCCATGGAGTATTTTTCTGAATTCACTTATTCAATTCAGTGAAGCAAAAATCCTTTCTTTGGAAAATGAAGCAAAATCAGGCCATAGCTTCGATAAAGCACTTTGAAAACAGTTATTGAAAGGACAGTGTTCATGAGGCAAACAGCCATTTTCCACTCAACATTCATTGAGAGTTCATATAATTGTAAAATTAACATCTTTAAATTGTGCCTTTCTAAACTAGCAACTTTATAATACACATAGTCTAGCCTGAGATCCTGATTATAAACCTGGGCTCCTTAAATCTGCATTCCTTCCTGAGGAAAAAATAAATTAAACTCCTAAATTAGAAAAGCTTCTATCATACTCAAAATGTTCTTTACAAATAACTATGTTGCTCCAAATGACTCTTCAGTTGCAATTACAACACAGTCAGAGATTTGAAAAGTGCTGCCATCCAGCAAATTAACTGTTATTGTGACCATTCGATGTTATTTACTGTATCTCATGTATTCAGATGGCATTTAATTCTCTTTGAAGCTCAGGAGTTTGTAATTCTGAACAGCAAACTCCATTAAAGGCAATAAAAATTACAACAGCAAGTAGCATTGCCAAAAGCATTACAGCAGGAGTTTCAACTGCACAACAGTTTAATTTGTGACATCCATTTTCTTCTCCCAGAGTGTCTCCTGTTTGACTTTGGGGTTGTTGAGGGGAGGGGATCCATGGATATCTCAACATTAAATAGTTCATTTATCGCAAGCTATCTCAAATTTCCATAATAAACTAGGCATCCCATGACATGTAATCAAATTTTGGTTTTTGAACAGGTAACAAGAGCAAGAACAAAAAGTGGCAAAAGAAAGAATCTCTGAAAAGCTAACAGTGTTCCTGTGCAAAGCAACAGGCTGAAATGACCATAGGAAAGATACAACTGCTCTTCCATGGCCACAAAAGTCAACAAAAATGACTGTAGAAATTCTGATCAAAGCGCAGTGACCTGAAATGTCAATTTGGTCTCTACTGATGTTAAGCATAGATAGAGGATTGCCTAGTTGACACAAAAAACTAAATGGGCAAAAATAGATCATTTTAGGTTGGCAAACTGCAAATTATAAACTGACACTAGGAACTCAATAACTTAAAAGCTATTTTAATGACTTGGGTGAAAGAACAGATTGTATTTTCGCCAAACTTGTTGACGGTGCAGAGATTGGTAGGAAAGCACGTTATGAAGAGAAAACAAAATCTTCAACAGGAAAGTGCTCTACTGCAGTGAGCAGTGAATGTTTATACAAGTCAAGACTGAGAACGTGAAAAGTAATAAGGAAATGCGTCATACATACGATACTTGAGTTACAGAAAGAATCATCAGGACAGAACTACCAGACTTATTTTCTGAGAAGGAAATAACAAATATAGGGTTGATGCATGACAGAATCATACGCTTGCTCGAGATCAATAGCCTGAATGGCAAAAAAAGCCGAGATAAAGATGGGAGAATTTTTTTAAGCAAAGTGTTATGATATACTGAAATGTTCTGCTTGAGAGGAAAGCAGATTCAATAATAACTCTCAAAAGGGAACTAGATATATGCTTGAAAAGGAAAAAAATGCAGCGTTATAAAAAGGAAAGGACCAGAAGGCCCAAGTGATCAAAAGGTAAACAAGCCATTTAACTGAATGCATGAGGTGGTGGTCTTTCTGTAATGATTCAGTGAATCTTCCCTAGGTATGAAAGACTCTTTCGAACAGCTAAAATTAGCATGATAATTTGAATTGCCTCCGCTTAGCTAAATGATTCAACTATTAACATACAGCAAATCAAGGAGTATAAATTTTAGCAGATACACATTCCCTAATGTATTACGGTGTGGAGCTGGAGGAATACCGCAGGCCAGGCAGCTTCAGAGGAGCAGAAAAGCTGACGTTTCAGGTCGGGACCCTTCTTCAGAAAATTCAGATTTTCTGAAGAAGAGTCTTGACCCGGAACGTCAGCTTTCCCGCTCCTCTGATGCTGCCTGGCCTACTGTTTTCCTCCAGCTCCACACTGTTATCTCAGACTCCAGCATTGGCAGTTCTTATTACCCCTAAATGTATTACACTGCCCCAGTTTTACCTGCATGAGCTCAGCTCGCACTGGTTGGATATGATCATACAAAAAATCAGGCTGCAAGTTGTCAACGCACAGTTCCAGTGTCCGCAGGCCCTGACTGACCAAGGTCTGAGAACCATTAAGCGCAGATACCAATGGGTCCATCAACATTGGCAGATAAGGCAAGAGGGAGCTGAGTCGGACGGGCACGGTTAAACACAGTTCGACAAAAAGATCTTTCATGTGTTGTTTATGCAGGCCACTCTGCAGCATATTCAGACCTGCAATAAAAACAGCTTGAGTATGACAACAACTATGTCTGCTACTTTATTCTGGTCTTATTTTCCAACAGGTGCTGTACAACTTTAGGAGCCAATGTTTAGCTTGCTAAACCTATACAGAGCCACAATAAATGTTCTGAACAATGCAAGTTAATTAAAAAAATTACGGATACTGAATCAGGAAAGGTTCTACTTCTATCCTTTAAATGTGGATTTTCTATCATTTGCAAGAGATACAATTTCAGCCCTGCACCTATAAGCTACAAAGCAGATTTAGGACTCAAGGGAATTATCTTCAATAAGGAGCATGCTTTAGCTATTGGTCATTTCAATTAAGCTCCTAAAATATTTTACCAAAGTTTAAAATGTATTGATTGAACTTGGGGTTATTTCATCAGTTAAACAGTCTAATGTAACTGCATTCTTACCTTGCAGCAGGTTAGGCAGTAATGGCAGAAACTCTTGATACAGAAGATCGTGGCTGCCACCCCCGATGGATCGGAAAAGGGCTCGAAGCAACAGAAAGTAGTTGTACGGCTCCTTGGCTGTTTGAGCAAGTTCCATAGAACTGTTCACAATTTTGTGTAGATGTGGCTAAAATATAGCAGAATTTCAGGTTAGATGGTTTAGGGTCAGCACTTGTACAATTGGTAGCACTGTGTCTTGTGGGTTCAAGGCTTAGTCCAGAGATTTGAGAACAAAATCCAGACCAACACTACAGGTGCAGTGCTAAAGGATTGCTACCCCGTTTGAAGTCAGAGATAATGGGAACTGCAGATGCTGGAGAATCCAAGATAACAAAGTGTGGAGCTGGATGAACACAGCAGGCCAAGCAGCATCTTTGGAGCACAAAAGCTGACGTTTTGGGCCTAGACCCTTCATCAGAAAAGGGGGATGGGGAGAGGATTCTGAAATAAATAGGGAGAGGGGGAAGAGGTGGACTGAAGATAGATGGAGGAGAAGACAGGTGCAGAGGAGAGTATGGGTGGGGAGGTAGGGAGGGGATAGGTCAGTCCAGGGAGGACATACTGGTCAAGGGGGCGGGATGAGGTTAGTAGGTAGGAAATGGAGGTGCAGCTTGAGGTGGAAAGAGGGGATAGGTGAGAGCAAGATCAGGTTAGACAGGTGGGGACGGGCTGGGCTGGTTTTGGGATGCAGTGGGGGGTGGGGAGATTTTGAAGCTGGTGAAGTCAACGTTGATACCATTGGGTTGCAGGTTTCCCAAGCGGAATATGAGTTTCTGTTCCTGCAACCTACGGGTGGCATCATTGTGGCACTGCAGGAGGCCCAGGATGGACATGTCACCTAAGGAATGGGAGGGGGAGTTGAAATGGTTCGCGACTGGAAGGTGCAGTTGTTTACTGCAAACCGAGTGGGTGTTCTGCAAAGCGATCCCCAAGCCTCGCTTGGTTTCCCCAATGTAGAGAGAGCCACACCGTGTACAGTGGATGCAGTATACCACATTGGCAGATGTGCAGGTGAACATTTGCTTGATGTGGAAAGTCATCTTGGGGCCTGGGATGGGGGCGAGCTGCAGGAAGTGCGACACCTGCCCCCACACCTCCATCCCAGGCCCTAAGATGACTTTCCACATGAAGCAGATGTTCACCTGCACATCCGCCAATGTGGTATGCTGCATCCACTGTACACGGTGTGGCTTCCTCTACATTGGGGAAACCAAGTGAGGCTTGGGGATCGCTTTGCAGAACACCTACGCTCGGTTGGCAGTAAACAACTGCACCTCCCAGTCGCGAACCATTTCAACTCCCCCTCCCATTCCTTAGGTGACATGTCCATCCTGGGCCTCCTGCAGTGCCACAATGATGCTACCCGTAGGTTGCAGGAACAGAAACTCCTGTTCCGTTTGGGAAACCTGCAACCCAATGCTATCAATGTCAACTTCACCAGCTTCAAAATCTCCCCACCCACCAGTGCATCCCAAAACCAGCCCAGCCCGTCCCCACCTGTCTAACCTGATCTTCCTCTCACCTATCCCCTCCTCCCACCTCAAGCTGCACCTCCATTTCCTACCTACTAACCTCATCCCACCCCCTTGACCTGTCCATCCACCCTGGACTGACCTATCCCCTCCCTACATCCCCACCCATACTCTCCTCTGCACCTGTCTTCTCCTTCAGTCCGCCTCCGCCTCTCTCCCTATTTATTTCAGAATCCTCTCCCATCCCCCTTTTCTGATGAAGGGTCTAGGCCCAAAACATCAACTTTTGTGCTCCTAAGATGCTGCTTGGCCTGCTGTGTTCATCCAGCTCCACACTTTGTTACCCAGTTTGAGGTGCCGTCTTTTAAACAAGACATTAAACCAAAGCCCTGCCTGCCCCAATGGTGACGGCTTGTCTATCACAAAACATACAAAGACACACCCCACCCCAATTACTCAAGAAAGCCAGTTCCACAATTTAAAATAAAAGTTACTTCAGTGGAAAAAGTAGGCTCTCTTTTCAAAACCATGCCAATGCATTCACAAGAGACTTTTCATTACTCAGTTAATTTTCAAGGTTTAAACATCCATTGCTTAATTTAATGAAACAACATTAACGAACAGACCAAAAGGAATCCAAACATTTAAATTGGTGTTACAGCTCATTAAGTTCATTCGACCTTGAATTTTCTGACATGGGGAGAACAAGAGAAGAGAGATTTTTAATAAGATATTTTAAAAGGTGACCTTCATAGAGCAAAATCAGACGCTAAACCATTAATCACCAAGAAAAGTCACATTTCAAAACAGTCACCATTTCAAATCAGTCAAAATTCAATATATTTTTTCTGCATACAGAAGTATTCCAAAAATCAAACTAGAGCTTTGAATGACAGGAAGCATTTATTGTAATTACTCGAAGGGAAGGGAGAAGAAAAGGCCAAAAGTAAAACATGTTTGCCTACATAACGAAAGTTACAAATTGAATGCACATAGCTGCTGACTTCTGAAGGACTCTTGAATAATTGAATGATAAGACACAACATCTATTATCTGCAACGCGAGCTGGACTCCAAGGGCTAAAGTATCAGACAGTATAAATTAGGGGTCGTATTCCCTGGAATTCAGAAGACTAACAGAAAATTTGTGCAAACATTTCAAGATATTGTGGGAACTAAAAGGTACTCCCTATCTATCCTATTTCAGCAGGTTAGAGAGTATAGGACAAGAAACTAAAGGCAACACCTTTTATTAATGAAACTAGAAAATATTTTTCACAGAAAAGCTGGTAGAAATTTGGGATTCTTCTAGAAGCAGTAAACTGATGCTACATTATATCAATTATTAATTCTAAATACAAGATTGATAAATTGGACCAAAGGTATCAAAAGGCATATTGTACAATGGTGCCTATATGGTGTTTGATCTCAGTTCTACCAGGATCTCAATGAATGGGCAACAGGTCTCAGGCATTAAATGGCCTTCTCCTGTTCCAATATAAAACAGGATTCTTACAATCATTCCCTGTACTTGCAACACAAGCAGAGTAAAGGTTGCTTTACTTCTTCATTCTTCAAATGGAAACAAGATTTGGATACATTGATGTCAGTTTTTTCTCAAAATTCAAGCACAAGGCGTGGGCATCACAGTTGGGCTGAATTTATTGCCACAGCCTAAATGCTCAGAGGGTAGTTGAGTGAATCACATTGATCCAGATCTGATGTCACATGACTGCCAGACCAAGCAGGGATGGCAAAATTTCCTTCCTTGAAAGATACTAGTGAACTAGATGAATTTTATTTAGTGGGTAGCACCTTCACGACTGAAAGGCTCTGGGCTCCAGGACACCTCTAGGATTTCAGTCCAAAAAAACATCAGCAATGATAATCCAATGCACTGCAGAAGATGCCATCTTTTGGATAGCTGTGAAACCAAGGGCACATCTGCCATCTCAAGGAAATTTTGTGATTGAATGGCATAATTTTGAATAGCAAATGGACAGTTATCAGTGGCCCTCCCAAGGTTCATCCCTCAACTAACATCACACAAACAGATCTGCTGACCATTTACGCATTTGTTTGAGGGAGCTGTTCTGCATAAGTCAGCAGCAGCATTGCTTGTTTAGTGTTCATCAGTGACCACGCTGCAAAAAAAAATTCATTGCTTGTAACACTTTTGCAATGCTCAGTGGCCCTGGCAGATTTTATACAGATGTAAGTATTTCTGTTTTTAAATTTTTGAACAGAAGAATTCCAACATAAGGTTGTTCCAATATCTGGAACAGAAGCCTGTATTGAGTAGGCAGACATTTTGAGCTTAAAGCCAAAAACTGATCTCAATTCTATCAGTTTATTTGAATCTATTTGACCCAAGGTCTAGGGAAATCTTCAAAATGAAACGCAACTAAGCGCCATCATTTTCCTTTCTTTCGAATCAGGTGTTGCTGAAATCTGGTTAAGCTCAACTAACTCCTTTCCTAAATATAAGGAATACACAGAGATTACAGTCATTTGCCAGTCTATGCTTACATTCCACACAAGCCTCGTCCCTCTCCTGTTCATCTAACCCCATTAGCTGCGCCACCAACTGGCTTGAAAGCATGATAAACATTTGAGTATTCCACTTCCATATTGGACTCAGATTGTGACATACTTCATTCTGCAAATAATGTCGTCATAGTACAGTGAGAATTTACCATCCTCTCTCTCAGTCCTGCATCGCCTCCTTACCTTTAACATCTGTTCATTTTCTGCTGCAAACAGGGAAACTGAGCCAAACACCAGTTTGAACAGCTTGAGATAGAGATTGGAGAGTTCAACATTGGAGCCCATTTCTGGAAGCCGGTCCAGAAGATATTCCACCAGAATTGTAGCAAACAGAGCAGAGGTAGAAGGGTTTGCCAAGAATGAGTTGGCCACAATCTGTAGTAGATAATAATCAAAAGTAAATCGAAAAGGAATTCTGAACAAGAGTGCTGTACTTACACAATGCTGATAAAAAAGATCAGTGAGCTTATAAACTGAGAATAAACAGCCCGATTAACTCGATAAGCAGAGCAATGCAGAACATGTTCCAAACAATTCTTAACAATAATCCTGTTTTTTGCTAGCAAAGTAGACTTCATCACATTTATCTTCATCTGCCATGCTTTTGTCCATTCACTCAACTTGTCAAAAATTACAATGAAGCATCCCTCTCAGAGCACACCCTCCTTGCCAGCTTTATGTCAGCTACATTCTTAGTGAGATTACATTTAGTTCCCTCATCTAAATATAATAGATAGCTGGGGCCCAAAAACTGGTCCCTGCGGTGCCTCACTAGTCACTGCTTACCACTTGGAAAAAGACCAGTTTTTCCAACCGCTTTTACTGTCTGACAACCAATTCTCTACCCATGTCAGCATATTATCCCCACTCCCATGCACTTTTACTTTAGATACTAATCCCTTGTGTGGGACCTCATCAAAAGTCTTCAGAAGGTCCAAGTAAACCATATACACTGGCACCCCCTTATCAACTCTAATAGTTACATGCACAAAATATTTCATTACATTTATCAAGCATGATTTTCCTTTCATAAATGTATGCTGATTCTGTCTGGCCCTATCATTGTTTTTAAATTGCTCTTTTATGAAATCTTTAATATTAGACTCTTAGCGTTTTCCCTATGACCAATGTTAAGTTAACTGAACTACAATTCGCCATGTTGTGTCTGCCTCCTTTGTAATTGTAACGGTAATGTAACCCCCACTATCTACAGAAACTGTTGTATTGTCCATAGAATCTTGAAATATGGCCATAAATTATTTCTGCAGCCACTTCCTCAAGAAGTATTGATATTTATTGAGCCATAATCACAAATTTCCCCAATACCATTTGCTTACCAATACTGATTTCTTTCAGTTCCTCCTTCTCCCAAGACTTTCTGCTCCCCGGCGTTTTTGAGACTGTGTGACCTCCTTTGCGAAGGCAGAACCAAAATATGTATTTAATTGGTCTTCTGCCTGTTTGCTCCCCATTATAATCACCCCTGCTTCAAACTGTAAGGGATAGGCAATTGTCTTCACAAATCTTTTTCTCTTCACATACCGACATAAGATTTTACAAATCAGTATGTTCCCTGCAATATTACTCTTGTATTCTATTTCCTCTGCTACTATCCCTTTGCTGAATTCTAAACAGTTTAAGCCTCAGGTCTGCCTCCTTACTGAGATCTGCAGTTACAAAATTAAAATGGGAAAGGTGATGTATGAGTCAGGAATGAACAATTTGTTGCAGTTCATCTATGTGCTCATTAAATGTTTGCTATTGCCTCTGCACCAAAACTCCTTCAAGTAAGGTTTGCTTTTGTTTTACTGTGAATTCTTTCCTAATTGCTAAAATACATTTTCTTACACTTACATCAAACTTTCATTAAAAAAGGTACAAGAGAATGCTTGTCACCTGAAGAGCATAGTTTTTGGAAATCCTTTCAACCATGTATGGCACGGTTGTTTGAAAGATCTCCTTAAATGTCAAAGGATTCATCATAGTGAAAACACCAGCAAAGTGCTCCAAAACCTCCTTCTCTTCCTTCATCCTCACGGTCTGGCAATTGGCCACTCGAATGTACGTTTGTCCATTCCCAGCAATTTGCACCTGAAGCCAGTGATTGAATAAAATTGTTATGTCTAACTAAATATCTGCTGGATTTTCCCAACTTCCTCATCCTTTCCACTGAACATTCTCAATTAAATGCTGCATAGCCCTGGAACATTAAGCTGCATACAATTATTAAAAGGTCAATCAATTACAACCGTATCACAATCTTGTAGAGTCCATAGGAATATGGCCAAATTGCAGAATTAATAAGATACTATTTTGAACATTTCAAATGGTTTCACTAAAGCAACTGAAATTGCTCAAAACATACGGCTGCCCTCATCAAGTAGTTTCCAGCCAACCAAGACACCATGGTTCAGCATCCAATGACCAATCCTAGCCATCAGTTCACCCCACCATGCAGTATGCATCATTCTTTGAGTTTGCAAGTACAGTTTAATCCCATGCCAGCACTAATCTCAGATTACTGACAGAAGTACTTGCTGTTGTGTTTTACAAGTTATTCTCCAACGAGGGAAACAAGAAAATGGGCCAGAGAATACAGCCAAGTCATTGAGGCTTCAAGAGTGAGGTTAGCAGGGCATGGGGCATTTGAAACTGCTGTTTGGGCTTCACTGACAGAGATCAAACCATATAAATCACTGGCAAATCAAAATAACCTTATCAAAAAACAATTCTAATACTATACCTGATAAATATCCAAAGCCTGCATTGCATATTTAACCAGCTTGATATAAATTTGTGTTTCTTTTGGCTGTAACTGCTTATTGGGAATAAAGGATGCCTCTAAGGAATAGAAAAAGAAATAATCCTTTAAGACTGCACTACATGAGCACACAAACAGAGCATTTATAATACAGTTCCCATTAGCACACCAGTTTTGAAATAATTTTATTGAATTATTACACAGAATTTACTGTTTAAAAAATGCTCATCAGCACCACTAGCTGGCATGTACTACAAGTACTAACTGAACAATTCCTCACTATTAACAAAATGCTCAATTCGGGCACAAACATTACTTCTCTATCATTTACTTCCCCCCAGTTTGGATATTCACATCTGATAACAAATGTCAGATGACTAACTACTTGAAAACAAAAATCAACGCTTTTCAATAATACTATTGAACACTTCTAAAGCAGAAAAATATCCCTAAGTGTTTCAAAGGATCCATTACTAAATACAATCCAACACTAAGCCCCATCAGAACAGGTAACCAAAGCTTGGCTAAACAAACATTTTGAGGAGCAATTTAAAAGACAAGGGTGGAGAGGTAAATGGAGTGGAAATCAGAGCTTAGGTCTTTGGTGATCATTTCTTCAATCACCGATGGAAGTGATTACATCATGGGATTCCCAAAGCAAATTGGTGATTTTTCATAAAATATTCAATTTCTGAAGTGTGAGAATGCAGTATTAGACAGAGATGAAAAGTAACATAATGAATGCTTAATACTGATCTTACCTCCAGGTGCTTTGCATGAAGTTATGCCCCACGTAATTGTCTTCACCCCACATACCAACGTCTTCACCAAGCTGCGGCAGTCAGACACTTGGAAGGTCTGCTTTTCCTCTTTTTCTTTATCCCCATGTTTGTCTAAGGCTGGGACAGGGAGGGTGGGTGTCGGTGGGGCAGGAGGGGGAACAGATTGCGTTGGAGTTGCTTGAGCTGTCGCAATGGGGGCTTCTGCGGCTGTCAGCTCAGACTGTGGCTTGCACTTCTTAAAAATGGTGGACAACTGATAGCGAGAAATGGTGTGAAACTTCAGCACAAAGACCTAGAACCAATGGAGCATACAGAAAATATGAAGATTTGCTTTTTTTTAAAAAGCAGCCCTGCAACCCACCCCTACTTTTCCACAAAACACACATTAGTTAGATTATCAACTTTAATGACTTATCAGTTCCATGAGTGAAAAGGAAAACTACAATTTCATCATTTTCTCCAAGACTGATATCCAATATGGGAGGCAATGACCTAGTGGTGTGATCACTGGACTGTCAATCTATAGACGAAGATAACGTTCTGGGGACCCACGATCGAATGCTGGCATGTCAGATGGTGGAATTTGAATTCAAAATCAAAATCTGGAATTAAGAATCTAACAATGACCAAGAATCCATTGTCGATTTTTGGAAAAACCCATCTGGTTCACTATTGTCCTTTAGGAAAGAAAATTGCCATCTTTACCTGGTCTGACCTACATGTGACTCCAGAACCCACAGCAATGTGGTTGACTGTTAACTGCCCTCTGGGCAATTAGGGATGGGCAATAAATGCTGCCTCACCAGTGACGCTCTTATCCTGTGAATGAATAAAGGAATTCCAAGGTTTCAGGTGCTGAAGGAGAGAACTGGCACCCAACCCTCAAACAGACACGGTCTAATTTACATGCATTATAAGCATGAATCTCCAAAACTAATGACTGGTTTAAGTCTGGTCATGCACAGAAGAACCCTAACGAATCCCCAGTTAATACCCACCATCTGAATACTGAATGAATATGCAATTACCATCAGATTCCTTCTCAACTCATCTCAAAACAAGATATCTAAAGTCAATGACAAAACACAGAGTACGAGACACGCAGCATTGGACAGAGATAAAAAGCAAGAAAATGAGCATCACTGAGTAATGATCTCACCCCACTCCTTTACATGAGTGGAATAGGCCAGGAAATGAATTGTTTAAACAGCAAGTTCAAAGGTTCATAGTACCTAGTTAATAATCAGCACTATTTTTTTGCAGTTGTAATTTGCATATATAATTAAATAGAATAAGTTACATACAGCAATTAGAGAATTTTATTCAGAGTACAGGCTGAGGAGCAGGGACATGAAAGTCTAAGGCTTTACAGCGTCATCGGTGGCAGAAGGGGACAATTACATGATAACAATTTCACACAGGCAGTTCCTATCGGAAATATTTACGTAGGAATTTAGAAACATTCAAAATTAATAGAGAATCAATAAAGATGCAAAACTTTGAAAACAGTACAAATTGCTCTCACTATGGAACGGTGCAGACAGAAAAGCTCAACTGTCAGCTGAAGGTAAAGCCAAATAAGGGGCCACTGGGCTCAAATAAGACGACATTATTCAATTGCAATTTTAAAGTTATCTACAGTCAAGTCACTGGCCACTTTTTCTTTTTCATGTGGAGTTATCCATGCTGCCCTTATTTTTCCTATTCCCATTATTCACAAGTAATTCCCATGACACCAAGAACGGAAATTTTCTGTGACAGAGTAATCATTTTTAAAATTGTGTAATTTAACCATGTACCTCCAACATTCTCATCAGAATATCTCTTCCATTCCCATTCTCCTGTTCACTTTTCGAACGAATGCAATCCACAAGGTTCAACAGAAGTTTGCAAGACATTGTTTGGATGCTGCTGGGCAATGATTCATCATCTATATTCTTTGCAAATAGTTGAACAGCAAGGGCCAGATCATTCAGAGGAAGATGCTGACGGACGTGATGCACCAGGTCAGCCAGAGTGCTGTAGGCCAGAGGTCTATTTCAAAGAAAGTAAAAAAATTTGTAACAGAATTACAATTTTCTGCACAGTGTCCATGTAACTCTATACCTATTCCAGCTTATGACAATCTACAAAGAGAAATTGCTAGTGCAAACAAGAGGGGTTGAGTCTACTTCTAGGTTAGCAGCACTGGTCACAGTGATGCTAACCAAAATGCTCCAATTCATCCCCTTTCCATTCAGAATTTTTAAACGTATTGTGGAAATTTGAAATCTCTCTTTTTAAAAACTGAAGAAAATAGCAAAACACCTTTACACAAAATAGGTCATAAGGTAAAATTAGAAGGTGACAGTGCTGGAGTTAAATGTTCATAATGAGATTCTAAACATACACTTGGAAGTATAGTCACATTAAAAGAGTCTAGGATGGTGAAACTGTACAAAATGTCAGCATTTAAGCAACAATGTGGAATCCTGAATTACGGCAACTTTAAATGTATAACGCTTTCTGCAGTCAAGTTGCTGGTAGCATTTTCCTTTGATGTGCAGGCACTATTTAATTAAATGCCCTGGTATATTTCCAGTACACTGGAGTGATTGCCTACCTCAGCGTTTCCCGAGCTGTGTACCCTGAGCCTATTAGCACAGATTCATCAAATAACTTATCCATGCATGGAATGAATTCTGTAAAACAAATGACTGGTATTATGCAGACAGCCACCAATTCTCCCTCATTAATGAAAACATAAAACTAATTAAACATCATCAACTTTTCTCTTGCGAAACATTAATACAATTATATTATGCCAACATATTTACAGAGCTCCTACTGTCCAGCATAGTCAATATCTAATCATACAAAATAAACACTAATTACCATGCTGGCTAATGATTAAGAGACTGCAGCCTCTCATTTAGAAGTTCAATTCACCATTTATGAGAAAGAGAACAAGTCTAACAGATAACATAAACCCTCACCTTCAGCCAGTTATATCATTCTAGCACTATTTCCGGAAAGACAACACCACAGTGGGTAACAACAAGCCAGGCAATGACAACAGAGCTGTATTCCAACAAATCCAGCTATGCTACCGTATGGAGTAGAGGATGGCATCCACCAAAACCATGGCATAGCAGGAAAGTCATAAAATGGGTTCCAAACTCCTCCCAACATTTGGCTTAAAGAAAAACAATTAATGCCTAGAATGGGATCTTCCACCCACTCAAGTTGTGATTTTGGAGATAGGAGAAAATAGAGTAAAAGTGGGGAGGAAGAGAAACATGAAGGACTGTGCTCTCCCAACTAAAACAATCTGCATCCCACACTATCTTTGACTGTTCAATCTCAATATCAGCTTAACAATGTTCCAGCAGGACTTTCCAAATACACACAGCACAAAAACTACATACGGTTACGAAGATCGGTAGTCAAAATGTGCTTGGCTGCAATTAGCAGCTCCTTCCGTAGATGAGCAGTTTCAGACGGACAGTTAGACAGCAATTGCAACATTCCTTTCACCATTTGTTGTGAATACTTTCCAACCAAATCCTAAAGAGAAAAGGATATTACTGGCAAGATCTTTCTTGTCTTTTTAAAATTAAACTACAGGCCATTAGAAAGAAACATACCTGATAAATTCTTATGATGTAAGCAAGAAAGGACAATGTTTTAATCTGTGCAGCAATGAAGTCAGCGTATAGCTCCTTGTTGTAAAGTTTATTTTGCCTACAATAAAAAGTATATCCTTTCAGATCCAGGTCTCTAAATCTGAAAATATTCACCTTTTATGGAAATAAGAAACTAGTCAATTTATACAGAATTAAGAAAGGGTGCTTTTTAATCAAGTCATTTTAAATCAAGTAAATTTCATGCAGTTGTGCTATAGTGTTACATATGATGCGGCGCTGTGTATCACAAAACTGATTCTGCTCGAGTACTTAAGGGACTATAAATATAGCTCATAAAATTATCTGCATTTTAAAGCAAATAATTCAAGGCTACCCTTGACCATAACCAACCATTCCCAATGTCATAACAAACAGTGTTCCAAATGATTTTGTCAGTGAGCTTCAAGATCTTATTCTGTTGTTACCTATCACAGGTCTAAAAATACACAGTCCAGTACCAATCCCTAAACCCGACTATTTTAAGTTTCAATGACTGCTGTGATATAATAGAACGTCTTTCAGTGCAGGAATCAGTTGCACTAACAGTTAGCACATCAGTATTCCGACGCAGCAGAATGACAAGCTTCAGTGCAGGGAAAAAAAAAGAGGACTCTTGATGCTTAGATAACCATAAAGCTCAAAGACCAACACAAAAAATGGCCTGACAGTCTGAATAAGACATGGCATTCCAGTCAGAGTTGCAGCTGAACACATCATGGCGTAGTGGAGCCCAGCATATTTCAATTTTTGATAACTATTACACACAAAGATATATATATTTTGCTTAGTTAAGAATGAGTGACCCATCCAGTTTAAAAATCAAATGTTTACAACATTAATGACTGATGATTTAAAATCACGACCGTTCAGAAATGGCTCATGAATCGGAGGAATGGTCACCTGACCCAAAATGTTAACAGATTTCTCTTCACAGATGCTGCCAGACCTGCTGAGTCTTTCCAGCAACATTTTTTTTGTATCGATATTTTAATTTGCACACTCTGAACTTTATTTTGACTGTCAAAAATTTTTAAAGCATCTGAGACAGTTACCAAAATTTAATTATTCCTTTGATGGATGCACCAGCCAACTTATTTACTTCCAGCTCTTAATGGCTAAATGTAAAAATTCTAACTGAAAATTAATTATTAACTGAGCTGAAATAGGTTTGGGGACTCACTTGGTAACAACAGAAATCGATGGACTACAGCGGTTCAAGAAGGCAACTCACCACCTTCTCAAGGGCGACTAGAGATGGGCAATAAACGCTGGCCCAGCTGGCGATGCCCAGATCCCACAAAAAAAAGCAATTTTTTTTTAAAATTTTCTCCAAAGGCTTCCTCCTCCTCCAGTCTACAAATGCAGGTTACTCAGTCTTTGGTGTGAAGAACCAAAAGGTTTGCTTGGAGTTTGATCATAGATCATAGAATCCCTAGTGTGGAAACAGGCGCTCCAGACCAACAAGTCCACACCAACACATCACCCTACAACCACCTAAGCTCTACATC
Source organism: Stegostoma tigrinum (assembly GCF_030684315.1). Taxonomy (NCBI): domain Eukaryota; kingdom Metazoa; phylum Chordata; class Chondrichthyes; order Orectolobiformes; family Stegostomatidae; genus Stegostoma; species Stegostoma tigrinum. The sequence continues at coordinate 35,777,462 of NC_081376.1, read as the reverse complement.
CCTGAACACTATGGGCAATTTAGTGTGGCCAATCCACCTAGCCTACATATCTTTGGGCTTTCGGAGGAAACTGGAGGAGCCGGAAGAAACCCACACAAACATGGGGAGAATGTGCAAACTCCACACAGACAGTCACCCATGGGTGGAATCAAACCTGGGTCCATGGAGCCGTGAGGTAGCAATGCTAACCACTGAGCCACTGTGCCATCCGCGTATTTGGTAGGGCATTAACCCTTCAACCATTCCCATACTCTGTTCAATACCATTAAAAGCAAAATGATTTCAAACAGGACATAACAAAAAGTGTTTCTGGATGAAGAGAGGGTGGGGTAGGATCTCCCATTAACAATTAGCAACAATCAAAAGGGGAAAGGAACGACAGATTTGAGAAATAGAAGAGGAAACGTCTGAGCTTCTGAACATAAGGTCTCCAAAGCTGCAAACACCATCCGAACACACCACTTCACTAAGTACCAAGAATCAGCTTCACTCGCAATAACTCAAGTGCCCACTACCAGGTACAAAGGTCTTCTGAATCAGCACACAAACTAGAAGGGTTCTACATCAAGGTTCTGACCATCATTGAATTTCTCATCATTTACAAACCACAAAGGACTATACCGACATTGTGGCCTTATGGTATGAAGGTTTTCCAATGGAACACCAAAGCTGTTCATCAGTCAAATTAACCTATATTTGATCATATATCCAAAGCAACTCCCATTATTCCTCATTGTATCATCTGGGTTTTTGCTATAAGGTCCTTTATCAAATTATTTTAAGCATATGTTCAGACAGCAAATAAAAATTTGCAAAACAAAACCAATCAAATGCATGCAGTCTACGGCACCACTCAGACAAATAATGCTTACCTTGCTTGGGGTGTAACCTGCAGCATGATAGTGCTCATAATCAACGGCACAAAATCAGATACAACATTGTGTATACTCTGCTTGTACAGCTGAAATGAAACATGAACATTAGTGGATTTATGTAGACTAACGCCAGTCCCTTAGTATCATGATTCACAATTTCTATAGATTTTGGCAATTGTTTAAAAAAAGACTTTTGTCAAAGTCTTTCAATTTGTACTCATTGGATCAATTAGGAAGTAGTATGTATGTAAGAGGAAAACAACATTTATATTGTATGGGTTGACAGTGTTGATTGATTTTAAATTATTCCTCTTACAAACTAACAGTGTATGTCACAAGCCGCACTAAAAGCTGCTTCACAGATTTGATTTGGACTACACTATACATCCAATTTTAGCTGCCAACGGGGGGGAGTGAGTGAGTGAGTGAGTGAGTGAGTGAGTGGAACTAAGTAATACTTGAGAGGAATCTCTCAGTCGGATTCATAACTTTGAAAAGGATTACAGTAAATGTTTGCTGGACATGGAAGAGGGTTGGAGAAAGTTGAAGTGAATTACTCTCAAAGTTCACTGACAAGTCATTGCTAATTTGCCGGCAGAAAGTAAACTAACAGCAATGCTGAATCACTGCATAGCAACCCAACAACTAGCACCTTCTCCATCTCTTCAGCCTTTGGGTTTGCTACCACCTGCTCTGACACAATTAGTGATGGACAGTAAACACTAGTCTTGCCAGGAACATACAGATCCCAAGAACAAATAACAAAAGAGATTCCAAAAGAGAAGCAGCATTAGTAGGAATCATCATCAGCGTGTGGCTCTGCCACTGGGGAAAGCTAATGAGTTGAAATAATCCACTTCTAATCATATGCAACTTCTTGTTTAAGATGCCTTTCTCTGGCAAGGGGTGGATAATAGACTTCCAGCTGCAACATGCCCACTCCCATGAGCACAAGCAGATTGACTGGTTTACAGAAAGTGGTAACCACAATAGTACAGAATTACAACACTTCACATAGATATGGATTTCCTATATGGCAAAAATGGCCTCTTCACATGGAATTTCTGTCAGGCCTTTACACTCAGCAAGTTGAAAACAAGCGGTCTGGGCTGGAGCTGTTATTAGGGGCTAGGCCAGGACAAGCAGCTTTGTCCAACTATCTGGATAAATAATTAAATGCTGACTGAATCAGCTAAAATCAGTGCTGCGTATGTTCGTCATGTCAGATCTACCAACAGACGGCACTTACATTCCTAGATTTCACCTTAATTCAGGAATTCACTTCTTGGTTGGCTGGTAAATTAAAACAAAACATTTAAACAGCTTAAGCGCTAGGACGGATAAGGGAAATAGTGAATTAAGGGGTGTGGGACAGTCTTGCGTGATTCAGCAAAACTGGGACACTGTCAGAGACAAGTGCTCGGAAAACAAATACTCTGGAAGAACTGTAAAGACCAAGGGTGTGGGTCAGAAGAGAAGATTTTGCAGAAGAATAGAATAGTGAAGAACAGAATTAACCAAGAACAACAGAAAAGCGAGATGCTGTCTGGGTGCTGAGGTAATTAAATCTACACCAGAACCTAAGTGGGGCAATGTCCCAAGCATTCAGATTCAAAATGAGCCTCTCCCACTATGGTAACTACACATTACAACAATTACCTGATACATGAGAACAACAATGATTGGAAGCTCAGCCAATACCTTCAGAGAGAGGGAGCCTCTTGGAATTATAGTATGCTGAAAGACATAAGTATTTTATGTAAAGCACAAGACATCCGATTAATACAGGAAATTACAATAGTACAACACTAATTTAGAATATTCTCCGCAAAGGCTGCTTTGGGAGGAACACCTACATCTATTAAAATTAAAATCAGCCAATTTTATTTTATTTAAACTAATATCCGACATCTTGAAGTAAATAGATTCAGTGTGTTAAGAATTCATGTTAAATACACGCAGAGTGTTGGTTTTATATTTAGAAGAATGCAACAATCCAGCAGGCCAACTTTGCGGACTTTTACCTGCTTTTTTCATTTTTAGAAATACATGTTAATATCGCAAGCACACATTGGTACAGGGTCATAGCCAAAAGAGAATGCTTGAATCTGTCAACCTGAGAGATGCAAGCCTAGTCATCGAAAGTGAAAGAACATGCGAACTATCAACAGATCAACTCACTGTTCTTGACTCACTGTCCTCTCGCTCAGGATTGGTCTTAACTATGACCTGAGTGATCATGCCAACCATCTCTGGAGAAGGAACAGTGTTATCAGCGATCGCTTGAGGTTTCTCAAAATATCGTGTCTAGAAGGAAAAAAATCAAAAATTCATCATTCTTCCTAGCAGTGGCCAGAGATTTTAAAGAAAAATCCACAACATGCTACATACCACAACTTTCGGTAGGTCATTATAAATCTGCTTCACAAAATCAAGGAAGTGGTGAATCTGCAACAAAACAGTCACAGCATTAACAAAATTATGTCCACATTATAGCTGTGTTCATTATACAGGACCATTATAAAAGTGAATCAGAGCTTTTCAAAGTTCTAAGAGCTGTTGTTAAAGGTTTTTTTAACAATTACTTGAAAACTATTGTCTGGAGATTCTCTTTTGAAATCAAAGGCAGCTCAGTAAAACAAACCATACAAACTAATAAATCTATACATTTTAAAACATCTGGTATTTCAAGCAAGGGCACTTACTTCCTGTGTGATTGGCGGTCGGAATTGTTTATGTAATTCAATAATAATTCGAAGGCAAATAAGTACATTCTCTTCATTCTCAACCTAGAGTAAGGGAATGGTGAAGTGCAGTAACACATTAATTAACAGGGATTATAATAGTTTCAAAATTTTACTCCCTCTCACCTACACTTTTATTCCAAGTAAAAAAGTTGTAATTAAACAAACAAAGCTCCTCACTTATGGGACGTTTCAATAGATTTAGGCTTGAAGGATACCCAAAACTGAGCTGAAGATACAAATTCACATAAGAACATTCCACACCACGCTTCATTCCAGCTAATAAGTAGCCTAATTTATTTGTAAATACAGCAACTCCTGTGTTTCTGAAATTAAAGGGACAAACCCCACATCTGCTTGGTAAATGACAGAATGAACCTATATTTGGCTTTATATACATGGTATACCACAATTGTAGACATGAATTGGGACACACGATGATCACAGGTACAGAGGTTGAGCAGTCAACCGCACAGGCATGCATTAAGTGAATCATCTCTGCTCCTAAACTTTGACATGACATGGAGGTCCACTCGGGTGGACTAAGTCAGGAGTCACATGATATGACTTTATAGTCCAACACCGACACCTCCATCGGTCACCTGATAAAGGAGCAGGATTCCAAAAGTTTGTGATTTCAAATAAACCTGTTGAACTGTAACCTGATGTTGTGTGACTCCTGACCTAATCTTTGTATTCTGTCTTTTCTTAAACTTATGTTTCCCAACTAAGCATTCAACATGTTCTTAAAAGCCCCAATTAGCTCAATGAGTAAAATTCTTGTCAGGGAGTCACAAGACTCTGGACATATGTCCCACTCTAGGACTTGAACATAAAAAAACCCAGGGCTGACACTCCCTAGACAATACCGAGGAAGTGCTGCACTGTTGCAAGTGCCATTTTTCAGAGAAGACATTAATCTGAGGCCCTGTCTGCCCTCTCTGGTGAGTGGAAAATATCCCATAGCAGGGGAGTTATCCCCATGGTCCTGACAAATATATACAGCTCAATCAGTCACAAAGAGAAGAGATTCTCATTATTATCATATTGCTGTTTACGGGAGCTTGCTGTGTGCAATGTGACCACCTCTTTTCCTATATTACCAAATGTGCTGCTTACATCTCTTACTAGTCATAAAGCACTCGAGACATCTGGTGGTCATGCAAAGTCCAATATAAATGGATCTTTTTTCACAACACTAAGGGAACGCTGCACGGTCTGAGATGCCACAGCTCAATGAGCCATTAAACCAAAGCTGCCAAGTATCCCTGAGATGAACATAACCGATCTATGAGACCATTTTTTAAGACAGGGTTGGGGGGGGGGGATATTTTCAGTGTCCTGGTCAATACTTATTCCTCAGTCAAAAGAATAGATTACCTGGATATACATCACTGTTTGTAACAAGGTGTTGTCCATGAAATGGCTGACGCATTTCCCACATTATAATAGTGACTTCAAAAGTATTTCATCAGCAAAAAACAAACCCTTGGGACATCCCAAGAATATGAAAGGCATAATAAAAATGTAATTTCTTTTCTTGTACATAATTTTGAATTCTCAACTTTGAGCTAACAATCCATATTTCATGAAATTACTCTTCACGGACTTTTGTTTCTTTATCAACTGAGTTCAAATTTGATAAATTACCTTCATTTCGATGCCATTACCCAAAAGAAGAGTCAATCTCTATCCACCCTCAGCTTCCTTCTTATTTAAAACTCATGAGGTGAGAGGATTATTTGAGTTGACTAGGCCTATATTTCCTAGAATTAGGAAGAATGAGAGGTGATCTAACAAACATGAAAATTTTAAGAAGGTTAAGATAGATTTTGGGAAGACGGTCCTCCTTGCTGGACAGTCTAGAAATAATACTCTCAACATTAAAAGGGGCCTGCCTCTTAAGAACAAGATGAGGAAAGATGATTTGATTCAGGGTTGCGAATTTTTGGAATTCTCTACCCCAGTAAAGCTAGATACTTAGTTGCTGTGTCCGAGTATAGCGAAGACAGGTCATTGAATTTTTGGGTTCCAAGGGAAATAATTGATAATGGGGATGATTCAGAAAAGGTGGAGTTTACGTAGATAAGCCATGAAGAAACCAGAGGAATAAGTAATTTAGTCTGCCTGGCTTATTGCTTCCAATCACCGAGATCATAGCTAATTTGTAACGGCCCCGATTCTACTTCTCTGCCTACTTCCCATGTCCTGTTTCCCATCACCCTCCACTCCCCTGTCAAACCTGTTTCAGTCATGAAACATCAATTACCTACTCTCCACTCTTCACTGAGAAGAATAATGTCACCACCAATGACCATCAGAAAAAAAAATCTTGCTGGTCTACAATGGGGAAACACTTTTTTTGTGAAACTGAAACTCCTAGTGCAAGTTTCCTCCACAAGGGGATAGAACCTCTCGACAAGTCCATCAGAGCATTATGTTTGAGCAAAACTGTCTGTCTTTAAGGCAGCAGGTTCAAGGGGCTAAAAAGCTTCCTCCAGCTAATTTTCTTTTACGTTCACAGATAGGATTTGGTCATGTATGAACTGAAAGTGCACTTTACAGCTGACACCAATATTTCAAAAACAATCCCTGAATCAAAAGATAAACTTTAGATACAACATCCTTGGTTACAAATAGGTTTTTCAGTTACTGCCAGAGGTTAAACATACACAAAATGAAAAAAAAGAAATCTTACCTCCAAAAACCGAAACATCACTGACAAAATATTTTTTGTGTGGGAACGCAAATGCTCATTTGTTGGAATTCTGTGGATGATTTCAAGGACAAGCTTCCGAACTTGCTAGAAACGTGCAATTTTCAAAAGAAGTTTCACCATATAGCAAAGAACATTGGTTTCACTGTACACAAACACACTTAATAGAAAACAAAATATTACAACATGAATTGACTGATTCTTTCAAAGAACAATTGCCAGAAAATTGCGAATAAATTGTTACTACTATTGTTGAGTATATACCTACAATACTGTCTGCAGTTTTGGTCTCCTTATTTATTTATGATGGAAAGCAGTGCAAAGAACAGAATCACAAAATCTGAAACAGCACAGAAAAAGGCCACTCAAACCATCATATTGCTGGGTCTCATGAGGAGAAATTCATGCACTTTCACTGCTCTGATCCTCCTCACAATCTGCACATTCTCCTTTAAAATATTTAGAAAATGTAGAAACATTTACAGCATAGAAGGAAGTCACTCTCCCCATCACTTCTGCTGTTCGAGAAACTGGCCTCTTAGTCTACTCCCATTTTCTTAACACTTGGTCCATGTCCCTGGATTTCAGGTGCACATTCAGATACTCTAAGTGAGTTGAGGGTTTCTGCCTCTAGTGGCCTATCAAGCTGAGAGTTACAAACTCTGGCAACCTCTGACTATAAAAAAAATTTCCTCGTCTTCTGTCTAATCTTTCCACTAGTCACTTTAAATCTATACCCCCTAGTCAGTGGCTCTCTTGTTAAGGGAAAATAGTTCCATCCCATTCACTCTATCTAGGTCCCTGACAATCTTCTGCACATCAATCAAATCTCCCCCTAGCATCCCCTTCTGAGGAAGACAACCCCTGTCCATCCAATTTTTATTCATAACCGCAACTGTTCAGTCCTGGTAACATCCTCATAAATCCACCAAGCTTTGATTCCTAGGATGAAATGGTCTTCTTATGAAGGAAGGTGGAACAGGATGGGCGTATATGCCTTAGCATTTAGATGAATGTAAAAGTGATTTTACCGAAACACTAGATTCTGAGGGGGTCAGGCAGAATAGATGCTGAGAGGACATTTTCTCACATGGGGGAAAATAGAGAACTAGGAGGCAGAGTTTATAAGTAAGAGATTAACTACTTAATGTTGATGCAAAATTACCTCTGACAGTCACTAGTCCTTGGAATTCTTTCTCAGACAGCAATGAAGGAGGAGTCATTGAATATATTCAAGGCTAAGTTAGACAGACTTTTGAATGACCAAGGAAATGAAGAGTTATGTGGCAGAAATATAAAAGGGAGTTAAGACCACAATTAGATTAGTCATGACCATCTTAAATGGTAGAGAAGGCTTGATGAGCTGAATGGTCTATTCCTGCGCTTACTTCGTATTATCAATGGCTTGGTGTGATAATAATTTGACAGCATGTGCAGATTGTTGGCTGCTAAAAATGAATCAGTTCAGGAAGGTCAGTTGCACATAAAAGAAACTTCTTCACCACAGAACTTAAAGCAACTCCTACAAAAACTCAACAAGACTCACCACATTAACTGGATGGCCAACAGCAGGCCAGGAGTTGGGAACACTGCAGCGAGTAACTGCCTCCTCAAAGCCTGTCCACCATCTACAAGGCACAAGTCAGGAGTGTGATGGAATAGTCCCCACTTGCCTGGATGAGTGCAGCTCCAACAACACTCAAGAAGCTTGACACCATCCAGAACAAAGCAGTCTGCTTGATTGGTGCTACACCCACAAGCATTCTTTCCCCCCACCGATGCTCAGTAGCAGCAATGTGTACTATCTACAAGATGGACTGCAGAAATTCACCATAGATCCTCAGACAGTACCTTCCAAACCCATGACCACTTCCTTCTTGAAGGACAAGGGCAGCAAATATCTGGGAACACCACCACCTCAGAGTTCCCCTTCAAGTCACTCACCATCCTGACTTGGGAGCATATCACTGTTCCTTCACTGTCGCTGGGTTAAAATCCTGGAATTCCCTCTCTAATAGCATTGTGAGTCAACCCACAGCAGGAGGAGTGCAGCGATTCAAGAAGGCATCTCACCAACACCTTTCCAAGGTCAACTAGGGATGGGCAAGAAATGCAGGCCAGCCAGCAATGCCCACATCCCACAAAATGTATACAAACTAAAACTGAATGTAGAAAACAGTTGGATCTTGTAAAAAATTAATTTTATAGAAACATAATTTGTGAATGTTTTGGTTGTAAAATAAACAGGTTTATTGTGCAGATAAAGATTTACATGGAGAAACCACAAAAATCTGCAGTAAGAAGGTACTAATTAACCACTCCAAATGTGGTCTTAGCAGCCTGGCACTCAATGCTCCACTATTTTCATGAGTGTGCCAGACAAAATAAGCTGTAACAGTTCAAAGGTGATGGTCCTAACTTAGGAGGCTGTTATTTCATTCACTGACTTGGCACCTTCTTTGAAAGAGCTGTCCAATTAATCACACATGCTTGCTCTCCCAACCCTACATTTTTCTGTCCCTGAATACGATTCAGATCCCTTTCAAAAATTACTGTTAAGCCTGCTTCTTGCCTTTCAAGAAGCATACTGCAGGTCATAATTTACTCAGTAAAAACACTAGTTCATTTTCCAAACCCTTCCCAACATGGTCATTTCCCAAAAATCTTCTGTCTCCTGTTTACAGATCAGCATTGTTTATCTTCAAGAACTACACAGATTATGGGCTCTCCAAGGTCAACAAGTATTACACCAAAGTACAACCTTGATAAATACATGCAGAGGCAAGGTAAATTACAAACTCTACTGCTTCAATTTTTGATGCTGTTAAAACTAGGGATAAAAGGAAACATGAAGTTTCTTGACAAAGAAAAACATGAGATTTAATACATCCATCAACTTTGCAGTTTTACTGCCAATGTTTAATTACCACAGAAAAGCACAAAACAACTGCCTTGTCCTTACTTAAACCTAAGTACAACTTCAGGCTTACAACTTGTGTATTAAAACTGTTGGAACCTAAAAAGGAGTTTCGTCAAAACCTACACAATGAAGCTTAAATTCTAAACAAGCTCGTTAAATGTTTCAAGACTTACTGCCAAAATCTAGTTCATAAAAATGATTGTTTACCACCCTACCAATTGGTGAGCTTATGTTTATGAATTCTGCCTACAGATGGTTCTCCATAGTTGAGAAAGCCTAATAATTACCACACAGAAACTATTAGCTCACAGCTGGTGGCCTAAAGTAAAGAAACCTCAGCAAACTTTAAATTACAGCAAGTGCATTACCTTTACACAGTTTTTCTTTGCCCAGGAGAACTCATGTATAACATGGTGAGAAGGGAAATAAATTCCTTGTTGGAAAAAACATTTGATTGTTGTGTTAAATATCCATAATAAACAAAAATGATTTAATACAAAGCATAGCTGAATATTCAATCTGTGCAAAGTAAGTAATGGGGGTGGAAAAATCCTGCAAGGCATTTCCACCACATACCTGGGCAGATTTTTCCTGCAGAAATTGCACTTCTCCATCTTGCAGGAATGTGAGAAAACGAGGAATGATGTGTTCCAGGAAAGTTGAGTACTGAGGTGAAGTTGTAACATTCTACAAACAAGGGATGTTACAGGTATTGTTTATATTATAGAGGAGAAAGAAACGTCAAGAATAATAATCCTAAGATTATAACTATTCAAAGCGTGATACCAAGATTCTCAATTTCATCAACTTTGATGAAGAAAATGAATGAGCACAATACCATTACTTTAAACAAAGAATATTAATTTGCAAATAAATTACTTCCACTATTTCTGTGTTTAAATTTCACTCTGGCAGAACATACAACATCATAACGTATGTATAAGTATCAATTGCTTGTTAAACTTTGAACATCCAAAACTGTATTCTCAAGATATATAACTCATAGAAGTAACAGACAACTAAGTTTAAGGATGACCTTAACTAACACCTGCAGAACAGCATACACAATGGCAGCTACATAAATAAATCCAAAGGGGAATTCAATCAAAACTTCCTGGCCAGAAAGGGATTAGAACATTGAACTCGCTATCCAAGTGACTACTGATGTAAACTGCCATAATTCATTTAGAAGGTATGTCTAAACCAGGGAAGTTCAACAGCAATATCAATAGACAGGACAATAGCAAACATAGACTGGGAGCAGCTACTTGCAAGTAAGGCTCTATGTGGAAAGTGAGAGTTTTTTTCAAAGCAGTACAGTGAGAGCTCAGGGCCAGTGTGTTCCTCCAACAGTGAAAGGCAAGGGCAGCAACTCCAGGGAACCCTGAATGCCAATGTTTATTGAGAGCTTCATAAAGAAAGAAAAGGAAGCATATGTTGGGTACAGAGCATTAAAAATAGGAGAGGAACTTCAGGACTGTAGAATGTGTGGGAGAAGTACTTAAAAAAAAAAATTAAGAGGGCAAAGAGGGGCCATGAAGTGTCTTTGGCAGGTAGGATTAAGGAAAATCTCAAAGCATTTTATAGGTAAATTAACAGGGAAAGACTGGGACTATTGGAGACCAAAAAGGAAATGTGCGCATGGAGCCAGAAGCTGATGAGTGAGGTCTTAAATTAACATTTCTCATCTGTATATACAATGGAGAAAGAAACTGTAGCCAGAGATTTCAGTTGGGATGGTGATGTTTTCAAACATAAGATTAGTAAGGAGGTGGTATTAGACATTTTAGCAGGCATAAAGGTACACAAGTCCTGAGGGCCTGGAGAAATGTATTCTAGGTTGCTGTGGGAGACAAGGGAGGAGATTGCTGGGGCCCTGGCAGAGATATTTAATACTGCTCTGGCCCCAGGAGAACTGTCAAATGCCTAGAGGAGGCTAAGAAGGGATCTGATTGAGGTATACAAAATTATGAGAGACAGAGTAGATCGTGAGAATCTCTTCCTGATGGCAGGCATGTGTAAGACTAGACAGCACAAGCTTAAAACAGGAAAGTGATGTAGAGAAGATCTGAGGACATTTTTTTTCCACCCAGATGGCAATATACGGAACATGCTGTCTGAGAGGGTGGTGGAGGTAAGTACTCTTGCAAAACTTAAGAAGCACCTAGGTGTGCATTTAAAATGCCAGGCCATAGTAGGGTACAGACCTAGTGCAGGTAAATGGAATTAGGATAGGCCGGTGTTTGTTCGTCAGCACAGACATGGTTGGCCAAAAGGCCTGTTTCTATGCTGCAAGACTCTAAAACTAGGAGAACATGAGGGGCATATGTATGGAACTAGAAGAGGAGGTGGAAAAAGCTTGCATGGAACACCAACATGACAATGCCCAGTTGAGTTAAACAGTGAATTTCTTGCTACAAATACCATGTCATCCTATTGAACTCTACTACTCTAGGTTGTTTCCTCACTTTATCCAGGTCTTTCAAACTGTCATAACAATATGTTAAATTCAGAAGTATCACAAAGAAGACACTTTCAACTTCACAGTCAAGAACACCACCAATGCTAGAAACTTACTTCAAAATTTTCACTGACTTCCTGCATCATTTTCAGTTTGGTCTCATCAGCTGCAAAAAAGAAGAAATTACTTAGGACTGAAAATCAAAAAGTCAGCTTTGCTCCTGAAGTAATGGTCTGACAGAAGCAATCAGATCTTATCAGTTTTACTAACATTGCCCAAAGCAGAAGGTAGCATCACAATCACACCAGCTCACACACTAAGTACTCACTTACTCACACACAGATGCATTCACACAAGCAAGCAGAGCTACCTTCTAAAACATTTGAGAGGGCTCTAGCAATTTGTCTCCATCATTTTGCTTCTGCTCAAATTATAACTCATTCTGCTAATTAGGATCAACAGCTTTCAACTTTTCATAAATGAAGCAACAAAGTTCAGAACATCATCTTCCTATTTTCCAACTGGAATCAAAGTCACTAATTTTTTAATTCCTTTCCCATATGCCATTTTAAAAATGTCCATAGGATTGTGGGTTTTAGAATTACAGGCAGAAAGTATGAAACAAATATTAAATTCAAGTCTTCCTAAATATGTGGTTAGGCTTCAACTGTAGTTGTAGATCTAATTTTGGGCCCAACATTAATTTGAGCAGAGGTATTAAAAGGGAAGGTTAAAACATGTATTCAAAATCACCACATTAACAAAGATAATAAAGTGTGAAGCTGGATGAACACAGCAGGCCAAGCAGCATCTCAGGAGCACAGAAGCTTCTGTGCTCCTGAGATGCTGCTTGGCCTGTTGTGTTCATCCAGCTTCACACTTTATTATCTTGGATTCTCCAGCATCTGCAGTTCCCGTTATCTCTGATACAACATTAACAAAAGGTAACTGTTTGCAAGATCTGGCATTACACTAGATCTGGAACTTCCAATGAGAAATGGCCCATTTATAATATTTTTGTAAAAGAACCTTTTGGGGAACAGTGATCATACATTGATAGAAGTTTCAATTAAATTTGAAAAAGATGTAGTTCAACCTGAAACTAGTGTCCTAATTCTAAAAAAAAGGGCAATTACAAAGATCTGAGGTTGCCTGTGGTGAATTGCAAAAATACAGTAAAAAGCTTGACGGCAGATAGTTAATGCCTAGCATTGAAAGAATGGATGGTTTGCTTTTTTCTTAAAAACTGACATTCCTAAAAGGCAAAATACCAACTGGGAAAAGTGTGTGTCATGGTGAACAAGGGAAGTGAAAGATAGTATTAGACCAGAGGAAGTGAATTTTAAAGCTGCCAAAGAAAACTGTAAGCCAAAGGCATGGGAGAATTCAGCAAAGGAGGGCCAACAGACTGTTAGAGAGACAGAGAATAGAATATTAATGTAAAACAGCATGAAACATAAATACAAACAACAAAAAAAATCTACACTTATGTAAAAAGGCAAAGATTATTAGAGGAAATGTGAGACTATTCCAGGCATAGGTACTAAGAAATAAAACAGTGACAGAGAAGCTAAATAAATGCTGACTCTGACTTCAGAGGAAGCGATAAGTCATCTCTTGATATTAATAAAGGGTCAAAAAAGAGCGTAGAACCAAATAAATTAGAACCAGTTAAGAGAAAAAGTGGTAAAATGTGAAATTTGAGAAATTAATGTGATTGAGAGTTTAAAAAAAACCCAGAACCCAATGTCCTTAACCCTACACTTTAAAATAGATGGCTACAGGGACAGCAGATGCTTTAGTATTATTCAAGAATTTACTAATTATGTACGAATATTGCAAGGTTATAAATGTATCCCCACTATTTAAAGAAGCAACAAGAGAAAACCAGGAACTACAGACATGTTAGTCTGATATCAGTAATTGGGTAAATACAAGATTCTATTACAAAGGATGTGTTCACTGGATATTTAGAAAATAATTATCTGGATGTACAGTCAAACTGGATTGATGGAGACAAAATAATGTTTGATATAGAGTTTAACTGATGACCAGGAGATAATTTAATAATTTTGCAAGCCACAATGAGGCAAAGACAAGGTTAAATAAAAGACATAACAGATATGTGAAGGCGGTATAAATTGTAACTGTAGGACAGCAGAGATGGAAGGAAGCACAGAAAATCTAGCTGTACTGACAATGGAGTGTGGTAGGACCCAGGAGAACACTTAAACACAAAGCCTAAAGTTGTCAGCATATCATATTGCAACAGGTCAGAGCCAACATTTTAGTCATCCTCTCTAATTCACGAACGTGCAACATTGAAAAAAATGGGCCGGGGATAAAGCTGAGCTCAGGGACGCACAGGTAGCATGTTGTGCTTTTATGTGGAACAAGTGGTTAGGCTTCAACTGTAGACTGAGGAGATGACATCTCTTATTCCAAAAATCCTACATGAACAGGAATTCAGACATTCTCAAACTACTTCACAGTCAAGGAAAATTAATTGATTAATCTGATGTATTCCTAAAAGAAATAGCACTTTCAATTCTTCCACAATCTTAAACATTGTCAATAATCAAACTTAATATGATCAATTCCAGGAAGGTGATCTTCAATACAGTAAAGAGTGAGTCTACAATCCAGTATCGCGCACAATGCAACAGCACTCCTCTGTTCATCATCCTGGACTGGCAGCAATGACTGCCACTCACAACATAACACACCACTTTACAAAATACAAACTAAGGTCAAAATGCCAAAAACATTCTAAATAACAGACTACCTATAATTCCTGTGGAGAGAATCAACGTTAACATTTCAGGTCCGGTGACCCTTCTTCAGAATTGATGGTAGCTACGAGAAAGCATTTTTTATGCAGAAGACAGGAGGGTGTGGGGGGGGGGGGGGGGGGTGCTAAGGAGTATACAATATGACAATATGTGAAGATACAGCCCAAAGGCAGAGTGAAGAGAAAGCGAAGTTTCTGACAAGTAACACTGTCTTTCGGCTCCAACGCCATCTCTCGTTTACTCCTTACCCCTCCCCCAACCCCACCATCTGCATGAAAAAACAGTAACTTTTTCCTAACTACTATCAGTTCTGAAGAAGGGTCACTGAGCCAGAAACGTTAACTCTGATCACTCTCCACAAATGCTGCCAGACCTACTAAACTCTGCCAGCAATTTCAGTTTTTGTTTCTGATTTCCAGATTCTGCAGTTACTTTGGTTTTTTTAAACCCATAATTCCTGGTGGCTGTTGCCACTCATTTATTTCCCATCCCCTCATTACCACAAGATGGACATGGTAATCTTAGTGAGTTACGTTGGACCATTTAGTAGAACAGTTTAATTCTGATAAGGTGGTCTGCTTGGCCATTTCAGAAAACCATTAACAATTAACTACATTGGGGTACAGGAAATAAGAGACCAGAAAGGTCACCATTCACCTTGCTTATCCTCCTGGTAAATACATTGCCCAATAATGACAGATACTGATTAGTCGAAGTAATGTATCTCTATCAATAAGTCCATAACTGATCCAGCTATCAGGCAAGGTAAGTACCAAGTACAGAAGAGCTTTGCCAAGAGTTCCCACTTCTAGCACCCTTTCAGGCAATGAATCCCAAAGTATAATTTTATAAATTATACAAAAAAAACTACATTTTTTTCTTAGCACATCAAAGTTTCAAGTGTCATTTTTCCAGTATAACCAAGTTTCCTACAGCCTGTTTTACAAAGAAAGCAGTAATCAGATAGGTGACTGCTGCTATCCACTCACTTCAATTTAGAGGAGATTACTCTATGCTCCAACATCTGTTTTAAAAATGCAACACTGATCCTGTCTTTTATTATTCACACATTTCGTTAAGTGTACATTATCCCAGAGTGACTTATCACTAACCTGGACAGCTGGTTTGTGCAGAGATTCCAAAAGTGCAGGTTCAATTCCAACACTGGCTGAGATTACCATGAAGGACTCTCCTTCTCAACCTCCCCTGAGGTGGGATGACTCTCAGAGTAAACCACCATCAGTTTGCTCTCTCTTGATGAGTCGTATGATCTTGTGCAACTATGACATTTTTACTCACTGACTATTGCTGAAGTAACACTCAGGTCTAAGTTCATATGCACAAGCTGGCTGCTGCATTTCCTACATTAAAACACAGAATTGACTGTAAAGCATTTTAGAATATCCCAAAGCAATGAAAAAGCTGGTGAGATTGGCGTTAAACTGACTGTTACCAAATCAAGGTAGAAGTGGTTATAACAAACTAGCTATGATCTAAGCGAACAGTGTTGAATGAACCCAATCCTCCCATTCCCGTTCCAAGTTCTTTCCTTATTCTTTTACTTTACTGTGGAAACATTAACCAGGGCCTCCAAGAAAATTGAATAACTCACGTGTGTTGCTATCCGTCAGAGCAGCCACAAACTGAAGGTACTTCTTCATTAACGTAGTCTGGTCCACCACAGCCCCTGGTGTTGCTACAAATGCCATTTTGGGTGAGGAAGTTTCACAGACAGATGTGGAAGAGATTACTTAGGCCAGCATTATTTAAAGCAGGCACAGGAGACCTGAAAATAAATGAGTTTCAATAAATATTTGTAATAATGCAGCTCTCCCAGCTTCTCTGTAAAATCCTGCATTAAGAGTGGGGTGGGGGAGAAAGAGGTGCAGGCGCGAGAGAACGGGTGAGGTGGACAGGAAGACGGACTGAGGGATGGGAGAGGGTGGGAGTGAAGCTGGCATGGGTGACGGGGGGGGGGGGGGGGAAGAGAGAGAGAGAGAGAGAGAGGGAGGGAGAGAGAGCGAGCGAGGGGAAGAGAGAGAGAGAGCGAGGGCGCAAGGGGGAGAGAGAGAGAGCGCGCGCGCACGCGGGGGGGGGAGAAAGAGTGCGGGGGGGAAGGAAGAGAGTGGGGGGGGGGAGAAGAGTGGGGGGGGGAGAAGAGTGGGGGGGGGAGAAGAGTGGGGGGGGGGAGAGAAGAGTGGGGGGGGGGAGAGAAGAGTGGGGGGGGGGAGAGAAGAGTGGGGGGGGGGGAGAGAAGAGTGGGGGGGGGGGAGAGAAGAGTGGGGGGGGGGGAGAGAAGAGTGGGGGGGGGGGAGAGAAGAGTGGGGGGGGGGGAGAGAAGAGTGGGGGGGAGAGAAGAGTGGGGGGGGGGAGAGAAGAGTGGGGGGGGGAGAGAAGAGTGGGGGGGGGGGGAGAGAAGAGTGGGGGGGGGAGAGAAGAGTGGGGGGGGGGAGAGAAGAGTGGGGGGGGGGAGAGAAGAGTGGGGGGGGGGAGAGAAGAGTGGGGGGGGGGGAGAGAAGAGTGGGGGGGGGGGAGAGAAGAGTGGGGGGGGGGAGAGAAGAGTGGGGGGGGGGAGAGAAGAGTGGGGGGGGGGGAGAGAAGAGTGGGGGGGGGGGAGAGAAGAGTGGGGGGGGAGAGAAGAGTGGGGGGGGGGAGAGAAGAGTGGGGGGGGGGAGAGAAGAGTGGGGGGGGGAGAGAAGAGTGGGGGGGGGAGAGAAGAGTGGGGGGGGGAGAGAAGAGTGGGGGGGGGGGAGAAGAGTGGGGGGGGGGAGAAGAGTGGGGGGGGGGAGAAGAGTGGGGGGGGGGAGAAGAGTGGGGGGGGGGAGAAGAGTGGGGGGGGGGAGAAGAGTGGGGGGGGGGAGAAGAGTGGGGGGGGGGGAGAAGAGTGGGGGGGGGAGAAGAGAGTGGGGGGGGGGAGAAGAGTGGGGGGGGGGAGAAGAGTGGGGGGGGGAGAAGAGTGGGGGGGGGGAGAAGAGTGGGGGGGGGGAGAAGAGTGGGGGGGGGGAGAAGAGTGGGGGGGGGGGAGAAGAGTGGGGGGGGGGAGAAGAGTGGGGGGGGGGGAGAAGAGTGGGGGGGGGGGGAGAAGAGTGGGGGGGGGGAGAAGAGTGGGGGGGGGGGAGAAGAGTGGGGGGGGGGGAGAAGAGTGGGGGGGGGGAGAAGAGTGGGGGGGGGGGAGAAGAGTGGGGGGGGAGAGGGGGGGGGGGAGAAGAGTGGGGGGGGGGGAGAAGAGTGGGGGGGGGGGAGAAGAGTGGGGGGGGGGGAGAAGAGTGGGGGGGGGGGGAGAAGAGTGGGGGGGGGGAGAGAGGGGGGGGGGGAAGAGTGGGGGGGAGAGAGGGGGGGGGAGAAGAGTGGGGGGGGGGGAGAAGAGGGGGGGGGGGAGAAGAGGGGGGGGGGAGAAGAGGGGGGGGGAGAGGGGGGGGAGAAGAGGGGGGGGGGAGAGAGGGGGGGGGAGAAGAGGGGGGGGGGGGAGAAGAGGGGGGGGGGGGGAGAAGAGGGGGGGGGAGGGGGGGGGGAGAAGAGGGGGGGGGGGAGAAGAGTGGGGGGGGGGAGAAGAGTGGGGGGGGGGGAGAAGAGGGGGGGGGGGAGAAGAGGGGGGGGGGGGAGAAGAGTGGGGGGGGGGAGAAGAGTGGGGGGGGGGGAGAAGAGTGGGGGGGGGGAGAAGAGTGGGGGGGGGGAGAAGAGTGGGGGGGGGGAGAAGAGTGGGGGGGGAGAAGAGTGGGGGGGGGGAGAAGAGTGGGGGGGGGGGAGAAGAGTGGGGGGGGGGGAGAAGAGTGGGGGGGGGGGGAGAAGAGTGGGGGGGGGGAGAAGAGTGGGGGGGGGGAGAAGAGTGGGGGGGGGGGAGAAGAGTGGGGGGGGGGGAGAAGAGTGGGGGGGGGGGGAGAAGAGTGGGGGGGGGGGGGGGTGAG